>NC_079192.1:127080055-127382055 GCF_029499605.1 Hyla sarda | reverse complement strand
CGAAAGCCAAGTACAAGGACAAATGCTGTAAAGGAGTTGTCCACTCTGTAAAATACATATTTGTAGGAAGGCTTCTCCAACAACAATAAGAAGATTAGAAGATCTTCACTGCTGTAACCTCAGTGATCATCTGAAAACTTTGGGGAAACAGCAGAAAGTGTTTTATTTCCCCGCAGTACCACCACAAGGGAAATAAAGCATAACAGAGCCCCCTCTAAAATCCCCGATCTACATATAGCTATTCTATACTCTTCAGACAGATAAAGGTCTATAGCAGCATCTTATAGTTTGGGTGAGGCTGTGCCAAAGCCTAAGGACCCTATTAGACGGCCAAAACACATCTGTAAATAGGCACTAATCACAAGGCTCAAACAGTAGTGTAACCTTTCAGCCGCACGTCACTTCTAACGCAGGAAAAAGTGTGGGCAATGGCCTATGTTTTGTCTGCAGGTCTGAACGACCCAAGCCGAACTCCAGCTCTATTATACAGGAAAACATTGGCCTGTTTGGTTGATAATTGCCCATGTAATATGGGCTCAAACTCCTGTTTCTTGTAATAATGTGGCTGGTGGTCACTGTGAAAAAAAAAACGTGCTAAATGTCATACATAGTTTAATGCATAGAAAGTGAAGAACAATTTATGGTGGTTTCATCCTGAATTCTTGTTTTGCTTAACAAATATACGTTTTATACAAAAAACACAGCAGAATCTATTTCCCATTGACTTATATTATAAAAAAAAATTTGCGGTACACAATAGGATAGTTTTTTGTATACAGGAGAGGAGATAAGTGGAGTAATGATGATACCTTTATTGGCTAAATAGTATTTAGAATTATATTTAACCCCTTAGAGACCGAGCGTTTTTCCGTTTTTGCACTTTAGTTTTTTCCTCTTTATATTTTGAAAATCATAACCCTTTCAACTTTGCACCTAAAAATTCATATGATGGCTTTTTATTTGCACCACCAATTCTACTTTGTAATGACATCATTAATTTTACCCAAAAATCTACGGCGAAACGGAAAAAAATCGTTGTGCGACAAAATTGAAGAAAAAACTAAATTGGGTAAGTTTTGGGGGCCTCCGTTTCTACACAGTACATTTTTTGTACATGACATGCTACTTACAGTATATAGGTTTGATTTTGTCTTACTTCTGGAAAAAATCTTAACTACATGCACGAAAATTAACACGTTTAAAATCGTCATATTCTGACCCCTATATCTTTTTTATTTTTAGGTGTACGGAGCGGTATGAGTGCTCATTTTTTGTGCTGTGATCTTAAGTTTTTAGTGGTACAATTTTTGTATTGATCGGACTTTTTGATCGCTTTTTATTCATTTTTTCATAATATAAAAAGTGACCAAAAATACACAATTTTGGACTTTGGAATTTTTTGGCGCGTACGGCATTGACCGTGCGGCTTAATTAACAATATATTTTTATAGTTTGGACATTTATGCACGCGCTGATATCACATATTTTTATTTTTATTATGATTACATATTTTGCATATGGAATTTGGGAAAAGGGGGTGATTTAAACTTTTAATAAGGAAGGGGTTTATGGGTGTTTTTTATTTTTTTTTAACTTTTTATTCAACTTTTTTTTTTTACACTTTTAGTCCCCTTACGGGAGTTTTAGGAGGAATAATTAGATTGCTCATACAGATCAATGTGGTTTCATAGAACCACATTGATCTGTGTGCTCTGCGCTCGATTGATAAAGCCTGGTCCTTCCAGGCTTTATCACTCTCAAAGCTGCAGCCAGCACAGGATGCGAGGTAAGCCCTCCACCCCACTGGACCACCAGGGGTGGTTTAAATTTCCCTTTAGACACTGCTGTCAACTTTGACAGTGGTGATTTAAAGGGTTAATAGCCGTCCGCGGCTATAGGATGTTTATCGCCAGAGTACCCCTTTAAGAGAGATGTTTATTTTGTAACATGCCTATAACATGCTTGATGAAGGGACCTAAAAGGTTACAAGCTTTCAATCTAATTCCTCTCAGTTAGCCAACAAAGGTATTATCACTACTTCACTTATCCATTGTATTTATATACAACAAAATTAAATAGACTTCAACAAACACAGTGAAATGGCGACAGGAACGCTTTGTGTAACTTGATATGAATTCTATATTTTGGTAAATAGTTAACCTATATTTGTGACCAACTTTCTATGTATTTATGCCAATTTTCTAGTATATATACTTTTAAAATATGTATAAAGAAGCCCTTGTGCCAGTTTTTGTATGTTTTGGGACATGGACAAGGCTGTAGGGTGATTTATAAACATTTTCTGTCACTTCCCTACTATAAGGCTATAAGTATAATACTTCACAGCACTTCTTATGATAACATTCAGTTATTTTACTTATGTAGGTAGCAAGGTAAAAGACAAGAGAATTGGCAATCTGGCCAACTGACTGCTTTATGCTATCTGCACTTTGTCAAGAATAATATTGGCATAGAGTTTGTATAGTCTCAGTCTCCCTGTGTTTGCATGGGTTTGCTACAGTCTCTTTGGTTTCCTCTCACACTCCAAAAACACTGCCTTCCTATGAACTTGACCCTAGTGTTTGTATCTGAGATTGAGATCATATTGTGGCCTTTAGTCAGAAAAGATAGTGAAATAAATGATGAAGTTCTCTGTAGTGTACTGAAGAATATGCTAGTGCTATATAAACCACAGTAAATCAATCATTAGACTCTGGACTAGGCATAACAGTGTGTATAATCTTAACCAAGTGTTCCTAGGAGTGTACGTAAATGAGTAATGAATGTGTATTGTTTTTCTTCTTTTTTATGAGTATATAATTTATTGCTTTGTATTTCTTCCTCCAGGTGACATTAATCCCAACACATGACACAGAAGTGACACGTGAATGGTACCAACAGACCCACGAGAAACAGCAAGAACTTAATATAATGGTGTTAGCTAGCAGCAGTACTGTAGTCATGCAAGACGAATCTTTTCCAGCATGCAAAATAGAGTTCTAAGCATCATAGCAGTCACTAACACGTCCATGTGTTCTTTGTGTTTAGGTATGTGTCGAGTCAAAGCCCAGTTCTCTTGTAGATCTGGCTTGTACTTGTAATGTCAGCTTTATAGCCAGTTTTAAACCGGCTGGTTTTGGGGAAGAATGAATTAAGAATAATATTTATAGCATTGAGTACATACATGATTACAAGATACAAGATTTTTGAGTTTATTTGGGGAAACTTCATTAAAACACTTGACGCTTTTACAATGTCGCTTTACATGGTCTGAGTAAGACAACCCCTGGCAAAAATAATGGAGTCACCACACACTTAGAGGATATTCACTCAGTTATTTTTATGGCAAAACAAACACACAAATAAAAAATAGGACACAAAACAATGTTTGTTTGACAGCTGAACATTCTGTTCTCATGAAATATAGCTCAAACTAATGGAATGGGTTTATTTTAAGTAATGGAATTTGCTTTTCCAGATCAAGTAGAGAAATGAATTATGAATTTACTCAATGGTAAGGAAATAAAACTCCTTCTCCCTTTTTTTTATTAGCACAACACCAGGCAAATGTTTCCGTATTATCGCCTTGTGCAAATCCTACTCATTCCAAGATCACTTCTTTCTTATTCACATTAACCATGTTTTCTTTTGTTTATGTATAAGGGCTTATTTTTGTTGCTTTTCTTTGTACAGTAAATTCCTTTTATTTAAAGGATATCTTACAGTTCCATCATAAACATTGGAACCTATTTGTTTTTCTTTGTTTTGTTGTGCATTTGTTATCTTTTAGGCAGTCTGCTTTAAAGGGGTTATCCAGGAAAAAAACTTTTTTTTATATATCAACTAGCTCCAGAAAGTTAAACAGATTTGTAGATTACTTCTATTAAAAAATCTTAATCCTTTCAGTACTTATGAGCTTCTGAAGTTAAGGTTGTTCTTTTCTGTCTAAGTCCTCTCTGATGACACGTGTCTCGGGAAACGCCCAGTTTAGAAGCAAACCTCTTCTAAACTGAGCGTTTCCCGAGACACGTGTCATCACAGAGCACTTTAACTTCAGAAGCTCATAAGTACTGAAAGGATTAAGATTTTTTAATAGAAGTAATTTACAAATCTGTTTAACTTTCTGGAGCTAGTTGATATATATAAAAAAAGTTTTTTCCTGGAATACCTCTTTAAGTTTTCTCTCCTGATGCTTTGATGCCTTTCTTAATCTACCTGTATTTTTTGTTTTTATAACCTTTGCATTGAAACTTGCACCAAACTTTACACACAGCTGACTGGAAACAACCAACATCTTTTATTATCCAGGAATAGAAAGACAGAGCTAATTTCTTTCAAAAACAGCTCCACGTGTGTCCTCAGGTTGTGTGTGGGGTATTACAACTTGGCTCCATTCATTTCAATGGAACTGAGCTGCTGAACCACACCCAACCTGGAGACAGACGGGGAGTGGTGTTTTCTATTCCTGGATAACCCCTTTAAAAGGAGTTTTTTTCAGTTGGTTCAGTTGACAACTTGTTGAGACCATATTTATTTCCAGTTAACCAAGTCCACAGCTCAGTAAGGTCTGTAAGCATTTTCCCTTTAACTGCAGCATTATTGGCATTTTAGACTGCCAGGATTTGTTTTAGAAATGTAAATTACAGGTGACTCTATATTTTTCCCCAACATTGAGTGATTCCATAATTTATCTTTCTACTTGTCACTTTAAGGACTCAGGATATACGTGTAAAAATGAGCCCTCATATAACTAAACATTGTTTTGTGTAATATCTCGGATTTGTGTGTCTGCTAAATGGTAAAGCTGTGTAAAGATTTTACAGTTCTTGCCAGGGGTTGAACATCTTATGTTTTAATACCATACAAACTATTAGCACCATGACAAAAATGCAGAGAAGAATGAAATGTTATCCATATATGAATGTTCGGGAGGACTGGGTTAGGGCTAGACATATACCAGCAGTAAGACACCCTCTCGAATTTATCAGTAGGTAATGTGTTTAAGGGTATATAAGACTAGACCGCCGTGCAGTTTGTGGGTGCTGTAAATAGATAGCTTCTATATCTTACACTAATCTGCAAAGTGAAAATTGCACTTATATCTCTGGACTAAAAAAAAAGATTACAAGCAGATTATCGGCATATGTGATATAACAATTTGCATTTCATGTTCTGCAACAAACCAAAGCATATAACGCAAGAAGTAACAAATACTAGCGTGTCTGCACAGGAGGTACTTTTTATGTGGAGCTTTGATTTAGTTTGGGAATCACTATTGTAGGATAGTTGGATGTGCACTGCCTAAAAATGAGATTAGTTAATCATGGCACCCTTCTTCTAGAAACTCTCATGTCATAGGCTGCGTTTAGTATTGCAACCCCATTTACTTGAATGGAGCTAATGTAAGCAATATCACACACCCAGCCTATGAATGATGCTGTTTCAGTGGGGGGGGAAAAAACAGCCACTTTTTCAATTTCTTACAACTCCTTTGTAAAATAAGATGTTGCCAGTGTTATCCTCATGGTTCATTTACATATAAGGATCCTTTTTGCATTGTTCAAAATTTAGCTAACCAACTTAAATCTTTCTCTTACAAACACCATTATTGCTACAATTGTAGCATATAAAAGAAGATGCCAGTGAAGACTCCTTTATAAGGAATACCATATTTTAGTTTGCTATTATGAAAATGATTTACTTATGTAAAATGTACCCATTGTTGCATGTCTGTGTAGAAACATTTTGGAGATTGATCTGACGGGGCAATGTGTACCAATACGCTAACACCTTATAATCGGAGTTGAATTTCATACCAGGCTGACTCTATATGCTCCCTTGTAACATTTCTAAGCCTGGTTCTACACTAGCTGAGCAGTCAGAGCAGTGAAGTAGTGCCTCTGCAGAAGTGGGTAGTTGGATGGTTGGCATGAACATACATAGTAACGTAGTCTTCTTCTATTCCCTGCAAAACTTACACCAAAATGTTCCCAACATGGATTTGACAGTGTTTAAGTAAAAATTGAAAACCTACACTTTTATCTCCTGTGTCAAACCTTGTATTACATTATTTCCCATTGATGGATGTTACTGTATCCCATTATATGAAATGAAAAATAGCAATGCCACTGAAAAAGGGATACTAAATGTGGAATAATTGGAATGAGAAATATCCCAGTATCAACAACAAATGTAACGTTTGCACAATTATTTATGTCAGCTTCCAGAATGTAAAGGATCAAACTGTTTACTAGTAGCCTCGCTAGGTGGTTGCTTGCCAAGTAAAACAAGCATAGAAGCCCCTTTCATCCTTTCTCTTCACTGTTGTATATAGCCGAATTTCCCCTTCAGCTGTTACATGTTTAGTTAGAACAAAGTTGCCAGTGTGGCAGCCCAGCAATCAAACAATAAAAGTACCGATAGGCACCGTTAATGTCAATGTATGTCACTCCTGCTCATGTAAGTTGTATTGACTATTGATTTATAGAAACTCGATCAGATCTCTTATTTAGCCAACTGTGGAAGCTGCTACACAAACACTCATAACACTTTTGTCTTTTTGTTTACATTTTAGTATTTGTTTGCTGCTGTAGGGAGCAATTTGCCTTACGAGAAAACACTTTCTGATTGCTGAACAAAACCATTACATATCAATGGAGAATTTTGCTGTCTAATTTATATATTTATTTTTTATTATCAAAGCTTAGCTATGTGTTATTAATTTATGGGTCTAACCGTACAGGTCATTTGTATTTTATTCTGTAGATATTTTGTTGAGTTTTATTGAAGTAGCATTGTTAGGAATACTGTATCATAGACTGATAGTATTTCTTTGCATATAACATGTCGAGATTCAAAGGGAAGTAATGTAGAAATAACATAGTCATTACATCATTGCTTTATGATAGAACAAAAATTATGTAGGAATAGAAAGAGATAAATGGTTTATTCAAGATTTTGCACTAGTGTCCATAGTCAGATTAAAACCCTTGCAGTTTTGCACATATAAAAATACCGTCCTTTGATTAATACCCTGGAGTTTTTAAATGTATTAACCTCAAAGTCAATGTGATCACCAGGTCATCTTGTAGAAAAAGCAACTTGTTATTTTATACACTAAAATATTTAATTCTCTAAGATTCTAAAGAGCGAAACAAAAAGTTTAACTTAAGGGTCATATATAAAATCTAGTGCACCCAAAAAAACCTAGTGGTGTTGTCATCAGCAATCACTCAGATTGCTGTCATTTTATTAGTCAAAGCGGTTGTCTTATGAAGAAATGCCTGAGGTAGAAGAGTCATCAAGAGGCAACTAAATAAAAACAAGGCCTTTGGTTTCTCTGGACAACACCACTCTTTCCTTCCTGCTGTAGTTTTATACCATACCCCATTGTGGTGTTTGTGAAGTGTTTACTGTTGAGTGACTGGTTGTGGTTGTGCTGTTATAGTAAAAGTTGGCTATTATACTGATCTGGTGCTTAAGTAACACAGCACTATAACAATTTGAGAATGTTGTGTGATAGAATGGAAGTTAGCTATCTATCAGCTACCATTAGCCTAAGTGATGGGTAATCTGTATATGTCTTTAGACCCAAAAAGCCAAAATATTTTCAGACCCAAAGTAATATTGTTAGGAATGAAATGACTAAGGACATACCGTACTTTGAATGTATGGAGGATTTGTTAGATATGCTGAAGAGCAGACTCTTTCTGGAATGTGTTCGTGAATGTCCAGTCTTTATTTTACAATCCTTCTTTCATCCAGCTTTGCCTTTTTCAGTGCTGTATCTGCACATTTTTGCTAGCGCTACATTGTATCGTCGTACAGGAATGGCATGCATTATTTATTTGGATGAAGCAGAATTGTAAAGGATGCATGTGCTGCACCGTATCCCCCCCCCCCCCATGCCTGTTCTGATAAACCTGGTTTATATGTTCCATTTTTTATTGATGTGGATGTTCAACCTACAAGCCCCACCTACTTGCTGCAATGCTTGTGGCTCTAAGCCGACTACATAGGTGCCTAATTGCCTAGGGCACTCATTCGATGACGCCCCAAAAGCAACACGCTAGAGCTCAGCCATTTCCTTAGCTTACATCCATACGAGTGTCTAGGCAGAATAGAAATGCACTAAAACAATATGAGATATGAATGTTACTATTACTCTCAATAACTTGAACTCTGCCATTAAAACACTAAGAACAGGTTGACTGTGTTCACTTAGAAACCTGCCTTGCATATGACAATACTGAATGGAAAATTTTAAGACACACAAAATGCTATTTGAAAGAAGAATGTAACCATAATTCTCTTAGACCTTTTTATTCTTATTTGTGTTCATTAGACAGTTGACTTTTTGTTTCCCTTAAAGAAGCTTTTCAATATAGTAAAAGGACAACAGTTTACAAAATTTAGCTTCTCTTTGCTGCCTTTTGATGCATTTTGGTAGTTTTGTAGCATAAAAGCAGAAGGCCAAACCTAGGCCCTCTAGGTCTACATATAAAGAAGACATCCAAGGACAAGTCAACGCTCAATGCCTGTGCTGTCCACTAGACCAGACAACGGAATGGCTATCAGAGGGCAGAGCCTGTAACATTGATGGGCTGTATTCACTAACATGTATCACAATGAATACAGATTACCTGTAAATCCATTACTATCATAACATATAGGTGATATATAAAATAGAAACACGTAAAATCAGCTGTTGCTTGTTTCTGCATGTGGACTACAGGGAGTTATACTCCTGTATGTAATAGATAAAACTAAAATAACTATTTTACATCTATATAAAAAGTGAACATGTTCTAATTGTATTGAAAACTGCTACCTGTATTCCTGATAGCTTCTTTCTACGTTGGATGTTGTATAAATAAACCCCTGACTTTTCATTCTGTCCCCTTTATGTTCCGGAGCATTACTTATGAACTTGTTTCCCAGAACAGTTTTGTTTTGTTCAATAATTTCCTCTGTGTGCAATATTCTGTCCTTCTGAACTTCTGTACACGGAAACGCCTGAAACTCTAACAATAAAAATTATATGAATAGATCAAATATGTTTACTTGATTTATTTGCTTTCATATATATATGTGTGTGATCTGATATGTATCATTTTGTAATAAGTTGGGTTTTGAGATCTTTAGAAATATTGTACAATACGGATTTGCCCTGACTGTCCCTAAATTTTTTTCTCTGCCATCATTTGTGTCCTGTAGATTAAAAGAAAGTTAGTGAATTGAACCTTTTAGGATCTGTTCATGTGCTCGCATGCTAAAAGTGCCTAGAGTACATGCTAAATGCGTGCAAGGCCTTCCATCACCAGATGGAAGCCAAATAAGGTGTCATTATGGACTCCCCTTTGGCCATACATGTCAGTATTCAGCAAGGAAAATTGTGAAGTAAACAGTAGTGAAGTATAGTTTAAAAAATATGGGAGGAAACAAGCTAAATAATTCTAAATAATAAAAAGGGCAACAAACTAAAAGAAATAAAAACAAGCACAATATGGTAATGATGCTGATATTTTTTTTCTAGGCACCAGCCCTTTGTGTTGGCAAGTGGAATATAACATGCATTTTGATGTGCTCAGTGACAAATTAAATAGATCATAAGCCCTGGGCTGTTCTCCAAACTTGAGCTTACCTTCTTGCCACTCTATTACACTATTTCTATAATCAACACCCCCTTTGTATGCTAGATCTGAGACCAGACTCCTAATGCTAAACAACAAGTGTGCTCATGAGGCACTTATTTCCTCATTATCCCTTCTCTTATAAAATTTAACTTTTAATTCATTTATTAAACAAAGGAGGAATATTAAAACCACAGCTATTTCCACTGGATGTATTCCACTATCCTCTCCAATATTATATTATGAACAACTGTTCTAATTAGAACTAGTTTCTATAGGAGAAGGATATTCAGTACTAGACTAGTGCTGATTAGAGGCTCGTTGTGCCAACATGGAGGTAGTTGCAGTGTGCTTTGCCTCTCACTTTACTTCTTATATACCAGTGGATAATAGTGCAATTAAAACCATATAACTGTTAACATCCTACATGTTTCAAGGATGACAGCTAGCAGAATGAATTCATTCATGTGGCTTTTCATAGGGTTTTTTCAACCTTCGATTGATTTTAACGTGAGCTTCCATGCTGAAACGTGACATGCCACTTCTTTTAGAGCATTTTTTTCCCCAGATAACATATACCTAGGAGCAAGTTTAATGGGCTGAAAAAGAGTTTCCCACAGAATGGTTGCAGCACATACAAAATCCTGCTAATGGGAACTTGAGAATGTAATAAGGGAAGATGGGAGTCATAGGTCATTAGCTCAGTAAAGAGCATGAGTAGGTGGTGATACAAGTGGAAATGTATAACAGTGAAGCATTGTGGACAGATTTGTAGACTCTGAGGGGAGTTTACAAGAACCAGGTAACCAGCGCATTGACAGTATTAGTATAAAGCAGGCTCTGGCCATGTGCCAGCCTAAAATACCCAACAGAACCTTTCAGCTGAGCTGGATGTTGTTTTCTATATGGAAAGGGTTATAAGTGTCCATTGTTTGGTCGAAACAATGGGTTCATAGAGATTGAGAAATATAGTCTGGGTATACTGAGAAAAACATGGGTGTACATGTATGAAAATGCTTTTGTTATTTTCTATTTATCCATCTTATCTACCAAAAAAAAAAAAAAAAAAGCGTAATACTGTAGTACAGGAACATCTGTTGAATACCAACAATGAGCTGTCTCTCCATGCCAGAGCACCCAAAACACAAAAACGGTTTCCCCTCTTTTATCCTTTCCTTGCCAACCCCCTAACCAGCTTCCTACATGCCCTCCAAAAGTGAGACTGCCTCTTACTCATCAGCTCCTTTCAGTTTGTCACTGCCATTTGCCTGCATTCTTTCCCTGGTTTTTCAGCACTCTCACTCTTCACCTAGAATGCACATACCAAAATCTAGGAGGGACTGTAATGCGCTGGTGCACTGATGCTAGAGAGGATGAACCCATCCCTTTCCCAGGTGCCTCTGTACCAGTATCAGTACATCGATTCTTCATGGAATGGAGGAGCTGTGGCTTCATGGTAACAGACAAGCCTAGTCAGTAGTGCAGCATTTTCTTTTATTACACTGCTCAAAAAAATAAAGGGAACACTTAACCAACACAATGTAACTCCAAGTCAATCACACTTCTGTGAAATCACACTGTCCACTCAGGAAGCAACACTGATTGACAATTAATTTCACAGCTGTTGTGCAAGTGCAACAGACAACAGGTGGAAATTATAGGCAATTAGCAAGACACCCCCAATAAAGGAGTGGTTCTGCAGGTGGTGACTCAGTTCCTATGCTACCTGGCTGATGTTTTGGTCACTTTTGAATGCTGTCGGTGCTTTCATTCTAGTGGTAGCATGAGACGGAGTCTACAACCCACACATGTGGCTCAGGTAGTGCAGCTCATCCAGGATGGCACATCAACGCAAGCTGTGGCAAGAAGGTTTGCTGTGTCTGTCAGCGTAGTGTCCAGAGCATGGAGGCGCTACCAGGAGACAGGCCAGTACATCAGGAGACGTGGAGGAGGTCATAGGAGAGCAACAACCCAGCAGCAGGACCGCTACCTCCACCTTTGTGCAAGGAGGAGCAGGAAGAGCACTGCCAGAGCCCTGCAAAATGACCTCCAGCAGGCCACATATGTGCATGTGTCCACTCAAACGGTCAGAAACAGACTCCATGAGGGTGGTATGAGGGCTCGACATCCACAGGTGTGGGTTGTGCTTAGAGCCCAACACTGTGCAGGGCCTTTGGTATTTGCCAGAGAACACCGAGATTGGCAAATTTGGCACTGGCGCCCTGCATTGATGCTATGGACTGGCCCGCCTGTTCCCCAGACTTGAATCTGATTGAGCACATATGGGACATCATGTCTCGCTCCATCCACCAACGCCACATTGCACCACAGATTATCCAGGAGTTGGTGGATGCTTTAACCCCTTAAGGACCCAGGGTTTTTTCGTTTTTGCATTTTTGTTTTTTCCTCCTTACATTTAAAAAATCATAACTCTTTCAATTTTTCACCTAAAAATCCATCTGATGGCTTATTTTTTGCGCCACCAATTCTACTTTGTAATGACATCAGTCATTTTACCCAAAAAATCTACGGCGAAACGGAAAAAAAATCAATGTGAGACAAAATTGAAAAAAAAAAAACGTCATCTTGTAACTTTTGGGGGCTTCCGTTTCTACACAGTAAATTTTTTAGTAAAAATGACACCTTCTCTTTATTCTGTAGGTCCATACGGTTAAAATAATACCCTACTTATGTAGGTCTGATTTTGTCGTACTTCTGGAAAAAA
Source organism: Hyla sarda (assembly GCF_029499605.1). Classification (NCBI taxonomy): domain Eukaryota; kingdom Metazoa; phylum Chordata; class Amphibia; order Anura; family Hylidae; genus Hyla; species Hyla sarda. Next base: position 127,369,698 of record NC_079192.1, on the reverse strand, counting down.
TCAAAACTACATGCAGGAAAATTTATATGTTTAAAATTGTCATCCTCTGACCCCTATAACTTTTCAATTTTTCCGCGTATGGGGCGGTATGAGGGCTAATTTTTTGCGCCGTGTTCTGACATTTTTAGCAATACCTTTTTTGCATTGATAGGACTTTTTGCGTGTACGCCATTGACTGTGCGGTTTAATTTACAATATATTTTTATAATTCGGACATTTCCGCACGCGTATGTTTTTTATTTATTTACACAGTTTTTTTTTTTTTATTTGATTCAAACTTTTAATAGGGGAGGGGTTAAATGATCTTTATTCACTTTTTTTTTTTGCAATGTTATAGCTCCCATAGGGGACTATAACACTGCACACACTGATCTTTTACATTGATCACTCATGCCTGGATCCCAGGCACTGAGCAGTCATAGCAGTCATTCGGCGATCAGACAGCGAGGAGGCAGGTAGGAATCCTCCAGCTGTCATGTAAGCTGTTCGGGATGCCGCGATTTCGCCGCGGCTATCCCGAACAGCTCCCTGAGCTAACAGGCATGGTTTCACTTTCATTTTAGACGCAGCGTTCAACTTTGAACGCCACGTCTTAAGGGTTAATAGCGCGCGGCACCACGATCAATGCCGTTCGCTATTAGCCACGGGTCCCGGCCGTGGCCCCGCGTTATAGATCGGGAGCGGACTCAGTACGTACAGGTATGCCCTGGGTCCTTAATAGGTTAATCCAGGTCTGCGAGGACATCCCTCAGGCACCATCCACCACCTCATCAGGAGCATGCCCAGGCGTTGTAGGGAGGTCATACGGGCACGTGGAGGCCACACACACTACTGAGCCTCATTTTGACTTGTTTTAAGGACATTACATCAAAGTTGGATCAGCCTGTGGTGTGGTTTTCCACTTTGATTTTGAGTGTGACTCCATATCCAGACCTCCATGGGTTGATAGATTTGATTTCCATTGATAATTTTTGTGGGATTTTATTTTCAGCACATTCAACTATGTAAAGACGAACGTATTTCATACGATTAGTTCATTCATTCAGATCTAGGATGTGTTATCTTAGTGTTCCCTTTATTTTTTTGAGCAGTGTAATATTGACTGATGTCTGCACAATACAGATGATAGGTCGCCAACCTGTTTTAAGTGCCAGATGGAGACAAGACCATGCCAACTGCAGTTGCTGAGCAGCCTAAGCAAATAATGATATAGGTGCCCAAAATGGAAACTTTCCTAAAAATAGATCTTAACTGGAACCAGTTTTTTTATTTTCTTATTGTCAGGCAGGAAAGTTACATGCCTTTTGTGAGATGAAAATCTCAGTCCAAACAGTTCAAAGTACTCTTGCAACTCAGTAGGAATAAAGAAACAAGACAAACCAACTTAAAAAGTAAGACATCTGATGGTTGATGTATATAGGGTTTTTTATCGTAAAGCGCAGGAACAGGAAATGTTACAAACAGGTGTGTGCAGTGGCACCAGCTCACCTTTTGGCTTTTAACTTCTTCCTTGGAACCAACAGGGCTCAATTTCCAGCCAGATAATATCTTGTCCAGCCCAGTATTAGTTTTGAATACACTGAGTTATAACGTGGGTGAACAGGAGTAGAATGAGGGGTCACTTACAGAAATCCATCCAGTAGTTCAGAAAACATTGTCCCCTGTAGCTTAAATGCAGAGCAGGACTGCAGCCCGATGGAGGCTTGTTGCATTTTACAGCCTCCTCCTGTATGCAGCGCAATTTCCACCTATTTGAATATTCATGAATATGCACATCCACACAGGGCCGGCCTTAGGTGTTCAGGCGCCCTGTGCGAGCTAACCTTGTGGTGCCCCCCCCCCCCCCCCATAAACGTACAAAAAGAGGAAAAAAATCTTTGTGACAAATATTTTTTTTAATATTTAATCAGTCCCCTGCCCCTTAATCAGTCCCATGTACCCCTTCACCAGTCCCCTGCCCCCCTTAATCAGATGCAGTATAGTTCCCCCACATTAGGTGCAGTACAGTTCCCCCACATTAGGTGCAGTACAGTTCCCCACATTAGGTGCAGTATAGTTCCCCACATTAGGTGCAGTATAGTTCCCCCACATTAAGTGCTGTATAGTTCCCCACATTAGGTGCAGTATAGTTCCCCACATTAGGTGCAGTATAATTCCCCACATTAGGTAGCAGCAGGTTCCCCAAATTAGGTAGAAGCAGGTTCCCCACATTAGGTAGTAGTAGGTTCCCCACATTAGGTAGAAGCAGGTTCCCCACATTAGGTAGTAGCAGGTTCCCCACATTAGGTAGTAGCAGGCTCCCCACATTAGGTAGAAGCAGGCTCCCCACATTAGGTAGAAGCAGGCTCCCCACATTAGGTAGAAGCAGGTTCCCCACATTAGGTAGTCGCAAGTTCCCCACATTAGGTAGTCACAGGTTCCCCACATTAGGTAGTCACAGGTTCCCCACATTAGGTAGTCACAGGTTCCCCACATTAGGTAGAAGCAGGTTCCCCACATTAGGTAGAAGCAGGTTCCCCACATTAGGTAGAAGCACGCTCCCCACATTAGGTAGAAGCAGGCTCCCCACATTAGGTAGAAGCAGGTTCCCCACATTAGTTAGAAGCAGGTTCCCCACATTAGGTAGTTGCAGGTTCCCCACATTAGGTAGTTGCAGGTTCCCCACATTAGGTAGAAGCTGGTTCCCAACATTAGTTAGAAGAGGTTCCCCACATTAGGTAGAAACAGGTTCCCCACATTAGGTAGTAGCAGGTTCCCCACATTAGGTAGAAGCAGGTTGCCACCCCCCCCCCCCCCCCGGACACACACACACAGACACCCACACATGCACACACAGACAGACAGACACCCACACATACACACACACACACATAGACACACTTACCTGTACTGCGCTGCCCTTCTCTCCGACGGCGGCCTGACGAGTGACGTCACTGACGTCCTCCTGTGCAGGTCTGTGGAGGGACGTCACATGTGCGACGTTCCTCATCAGACTTGGGCCGGCCAGCCAACCAGAGACGCGGAGGAGGGCGGGGTAAGTGAAACCTCCCTGTGTAATGAAGAAAACTGTGCCCTGAAGCGTAATGTGACCCTCCGCATAGGGACATAGTTGAGTAGTTGAGGGAGGGTAGTGGGAATGTAATGGAGGAAGCGGCCTGCAAAGCAGAAAACTGTGTCCCTGTGCGGAGGGTCACATTCCGCTACAGGGCACAGTTTTCTTCATTACATCGACATTTAGCGCTGCTTGCCCGAAGCAGCGGTATGCTGCAAATGCCTGAGAGGTGCATGCCCCACCTTTGTGGATTACAGTTTCCACGGTCTCTACAGAGTTTAGTCTCCATGAAAGTCTATATGAGTTACATAAATAGATGAGTTTTTTTTTCTGTCGCAAATACTCCGAGTTAGAAGAAAAAAAACTAAAAAACATTGGTATAGAATACAAATCATCAATAGCATGTGCTAAACCAAACAAACAAAACACAAGATTAAATGGGAATTAAGCAAGGTGTTTAAACCCCCCCCCACACACACACACACACAAAAATATATATATATATATATATATATACAATTAAAGGCATATTTTAAAGTTTAAAATTCATAGCTTATTCTAAAAATCCTTGTAAGACAATGGAAAAAAAAAAAAAAAAATAGTTTCAGCACTCCCCACCATAATAAGCTGTTCTTTTGTCAAAATTACTCGCTTTTGGTAGTTTCTACACATCCTCTTAGCTGTCTGTTATTCTGTGAGCCAAACTCATGCTTTTACAGGAGTGATTTTGGAAGTACCCATTTTTTTGTTAACCACGCCCATTTTCTTGTAATAAAAACACTGTGTGTTTTCAAAAGTGTAAGTTGTGCGGTGTAAAATTTGGGGAACAGAATTAGTCGCACGGATGGTGCAAAAAAAATGTAGGCGCATAAAGGATTGGACTTTAGTAAATCAGGGCCAATATGTTTTCCTAATGCTGAATAACCCCTGTTAGTATTTATTAAAAGCTGCCTATTTAACTGTACATATATTGCATATTTTAAAGTTAAATTCAAATATTGTAGTAGTGCCAAATAAGTAGTGCCAAATTCTTACATCAGAACTGCACCACTTATATTTTGCTTAACTACAATTTACATAATAAAGTCTCCCACCGTTAATTTATTTTAAGTGTTCCAGTCTTTTACGCTTTTCAGTTTCTGCTAACGCTCAGGGCACGACCTGCTCAGTTCTAGCATACCAAAATGCCATCTGACTCCTTCTTCTGAAACGCAGATCTATTAGTTCTTAGATTCTTAGAATACTTAGCACTGTGTGGGAGTACCTTGAGATAGAAAATCACTATATGACATTATGGATTGATAGAAGGAAACTAACTTACAGCAAGAAGTTACTGGGACACTGGGACATATATATTCTCAATTTCCAGCTATTTAATAAGCTTTATTACAGTTTGTAACTGAACAGCCTTTAAGTTACACCAGGCATTTAATATGGCTTCTGTACAAAATGTCGCAGTTCATTAGCTTGGAATATTACTTTGGAATAGCAAAGTATTCAAGGAGTAAGGAAGTGTGGTAAAATCATCCCTTGCAGCTTCTACAGAAGACTGCTGGCTGTATGTACAGATGGACAGCTTGGCCTGCCCGGGAGACAGTGACACAATGTCCCACCTCAGTAAGTGAACACTTGCACCATCAGCAAGTAAACAGTGCCTCCAAGCAAGTCCTGGCACACTGGTGAAGTTGGCAATAGTAAGTTGGGTCAAAAGTAGATAGATATGCTGTTGCTTTAGACACCTGGCTAAATCCAAACAAGGGACACTAGCTGTCCAAACTCCACCGACCTGCCATCATGGATGCATTGTTGGAGTCTCTTCCAATCCATGATGGGGGGGGGGGGGTCGGCTGTCAGAAGTAGAACTGCTATAGATCTGCACACAACCTTGTGTGTATTTGCACCTAGTATAGAAGTGTATGCTTCTTTGTGTGATCTAGGGTGAAATAATTATGGTCAGGGTATCAGGCATCACAAGTGTTCTTTGTATAAATAATGACTAGAGATGAGCGAATTTTTGAAAAATTTGATTCGACCTATTAGCTGAATTTCCCCCCAAAATTTTTTTTCGGTCTGAATTTATTCGCAGTGAATCGCTATTAAAAATGGCTATTTCTGGTCTTCATAGAGCCTCTATAGGGGTGTAGAACACTTTTGCCTTGCTGAAACACACATAGGGTATATGCTGGGTTAGTGAAATAATACTGTTATTCAGTATGACATGCATATCAGAGGTGTCGCTATTACATAGTTACATAGTTAGTACAGTCGAAAAAAGACATACGTCCATCAAGTTCAACCAGGGAATTGAAGGGTAGGGGTGTGGCGCGATATTGGGGAAGGGATGGGATTTTATATTTCTTCATAAGCATTAATGTTATTTTGTTCCAGGAATGTATCTAATCCTGTTTTAAAGCTGCTAATTTTTCCTGTTGTGACCAGTTCCTGAGGTAGACTGTTCCATAAGTTCACAGTTCTCATGGTAAAGAAGGCGTGTCGCCCCTTGAGGCTAAACTTTTTCTTCTCCAGACGGAGGGAGTGCCCCCTCGTCCTTTGGGGGGGTTTAACCTGGAACAGTTTTTCTCCATATTTTTTGCATGGGCCATTAATATACTTATATACGTTTATCATATCCCCCCTTAAACGTCTCTTCTCAAGACTAAACAATTGTAACTCCTTTAATCGCTCCTCATAGCTAAGATGTTCCATGCCCCATATTAGTTTAGTTGCTCGTCTCTGCACCCTTTCCAGCTCCACAGTGTCCCTTTTATGGACAGGTGACCAAAACTGAACAGCATATTCCAGGTGAGGCCGTACCAATGCTCTATAAAGGGGGAGTATTATGTCCCGTTCTCTCAAGTCCATGCCTCTTTTTATACTTGACAATATCCTGCCGGCCTTGGAAACAGCAGCCTGACATTGCATGCTATTCTGTAGTCTGTGATCTACAAGTACACCCAGATCCTTCTCTACCAGTGACTCTGCCAGTTTAATCCCCCCCTAAGACATACGACGCATGCAGGTTATTAGTACCCAGATGCATAACTTTACATTTATCCACATTGAACCTCATTTGCCAAGTGGATGCCCAGACAATTAGTCTATCCAAGTCATCTTGTAACCTATACACCTCCTCTATAGACTGTACTGTGCTACAAAGCTTGGTGTCATCTGCAAAGATAGAAATAGAGCTGCTAATGCCATCCTCTATATCATTGATAAATAAATTAAACAACAGCGGGCCCAGTACTGAACCTTGGGGTACACCACTAATTACCGGGGACCAATCAGAGTACGAATCATTGACCACCACTCTCTGGGTACGATCCATGAGCCAGTGTTCAATCCAGTTACAAACTAAAGTTTCCAAGCCCAAAGACCTTAACTTACCTGTCAGACGTCTATGAGGGACAGTATCAAATGCTTTAGCAAAATCCAGAAACACTATATCCACAGCCATTCCTCTGTCAAGGCTTCTACTCACCTCTTCATAAAAGCAAATTAGATTGGTTTGACAACTTCTATCCTTAGTAAACCCATGCTGGCTATCACTTATAATACAATTATCCCCTATGTATTCCTGTATGTAATCCCTTATAAGTCCTTCCAACAATTTACCCACAATGCACGTTAAACTTACCGGTCTATAGTTTCCTGGCGAAGACCTAGAGCCCTTTTTGAAGATTGGCACCACATTCGCCATGCGCCAGTCCCTTGGCACAATACCAGACACCAGTGAATCTCTAAATATCATGAACAGGGGTACAGATATTACTGAACTTACCTCTCTAAGAACTCTTGGGTGCAATCCATCTGGCCCTGATTTGCTTAAATTTATATAACTTAACTTACCTTGTACCATCTCTACATTAAGCCAGTTCAGTACATTACATGATGTGTTACCAGCACTGACCTGTCCAATGTCAGCTCCTTTTTCCATAGTATATACAGAACTAAAGAACCCATTCAGTAGCTCCGCTTTCTCTTGATCGCCTGTGACAACCTCCCCATTATCATTATTAAGGGGTCCTACATGCTCTGTCCTTGGTTTTTTTGCATTTATGTATCTAAAAAAATATTTAGGATTAGTTTTGCTTTCTTTGGCCACTTGTCTCTCATTTTGAATTTTTGCTGTTTTTATTAATTTTTACAGATTTCATTAAGCTCTTTGTACTGTTTAAATGTTATAGCTGACCCATCAGATTTGTATTTTTTGAAGGCTATTTTTTTGTTGTTTTTTTGCTCTTTTAACATAATTTGTCAACCATGTAGGATTTAGTTTTAATCGTTTATATTTGTTCCCCTTTGGTATATATTTAGCTGTATAGTTATTTAGAGTTGATTTAAAGATGTCCCACTTACCTTCTGTATCAGTATTTGACAACACCTCCCCCCAGTCTAGGTCCTGTAGTGCAGCTCTCAGCCCAGGGAAATTTGCCTTTTTAAGGTTATATGTTTTTGCCTTCCCCGTCTGTCTTTGCTTTCTACATTTTAAGTCAAAAGTAACTATATTGTGGTCGCTATTACCAAGGTTTTCCCTCACAGTTACATTACCAACCAGCTCTGCGTTGTTGAAAATGATCAGATCCAACAAGGCATCACTTCTTGTTGGGTCCTCCACAAACTGGCCCATAAAATTATATATAAATTTAGGAATTGTCGCCCCTTTGTAGTTTTAGCCAACCCCAATCTATATCTGGATAGTTAAAATCTCCCATTATTACCACTGTACCTGCCCGGGCGGCCCTCTCTATTTGTTTATGCAGCCGACCTTCTATCTCTTCAGTGATATTAGGGGGTCTGTAGATTACACCAAGTATTATTTTTTCAGTATTTCCCTCCTTTTGTAATTCTACCCACAGTGATTCCACATCCTCAGAATCATCACACACTATGGCATCGTTCACACTGACTTTCATACCACTTCTAACATACAGACAGACTCCACCACCTTTTCTGTTCATTCTATCTTTGCGAAACAATGTAAACCCCTGCAGATTGACAGCCCAGTCAGCGAGGAGTCCAGCCATGTCTCAGTGACCCCAACTATATCAATATGTTCCTCCTGTATCAAGGCCTCAAGCTCCCCAATTTTATTTGCTAGGCTTCTGGCATTTGTGAACATACACTTTACATTTCCATCTTTTATGTTATTGGGGTTAATGGGATTCAAGAGTGTAAGTTTTATTTTCCTATGAAGCCTATTCCTATTAACTATTCTAACCCCTCCCTCCGCTCCACCCCCAGGTACATTTATAATTCCCACTTCTCTATCTACACTATCTTTCCCCTCTTTGCTGTAGGTTCCCTCCCCCCAAGTCCCTAGTTTAGAATCACTGTTACAGAGCAGCACAATGACAGAGCCTGGAGGTGGCATCAGTATGAGGAGACCATATAGTTGCTGAATGACACAGCGTGGAGGTTGCGGCAGCATGGGGAGACCATATAGTGGCTGAATGACACAGCCTGGAGGTGGTGAAAGCATGAGGAGAACATATGGTGGAAGTATGAGACAACTTGGAGCGGGCATCAGAATGGGGAGTACATACAGTGGCAGAATGAGACAGCCTGGAGGTGGCAGCAGCATCAGGAGTCCTGAAAATGACCCGGTGACAGAGTGGTGCAGTGGGTGACAATATCAGTACTCAGTGACAAAGGTGGGTGAAAAAAAGGAGAACTTGCATCAGATGTGTGGCATTAGGCGGGTGGCAGGATCAGAATAGTAGCTGAGGCAGGTAGGCTACTTGTGTTAGTGTGCACAAGTAAGTATTGAGGATATGCATGACGTAAAACTTAACTTTTAATAATATTCTTAGGATAAAATATATGGACCCAATTTTTTTTTAAATCAAACAAAAGGAAAGGTGTGCCACCTACACCACCAAGTATTGATGTAATGCAAAGAGCTCTAAAATGGTGGAAGGGAACAACGTATGGTCCACTGTAACCGGTGGGGGTAAAAACAATGCCCTAAAAAGGGCAGCCCCACACAGGAACCTCTGCCTATTTCCATCTACAAACACTGCCATTTCCCAGGGTTTTTAGGTGGAAATAGGGATTGGTTCCTGTGTGTGGGGCCGCCCTTTTTAAGATGAGTAACACTTTCCTTGAAAAGGTGGAAGGGAGCAACGTATTGTCCTTTGTAGCAGGTGGTGGTAAAAACTTCCCCTGTAAGGCCCTACTCTTGCCCTATTAATTCCCTTCTTGGCAATTGTTTCTCACCCTAAAAAGGACGGCCCCACCCAGGAAACTTTCTATTTCCACCTAAAAACCCTGGGAAATGGCAGTGTTTGTAGGGGGAAATAGGGAGAGGTTTCTGTGTGGGGCCGTCCTTTTTAGTGCGAATAACACTTGCCAAGAAGGGAATTAATAATGCGAGAGTAGGGCCTTACAGGGGAAGTTTTTACCCCCAACTGTTACGATGGACAATACGTTGTTTCCTTCCACCTTTTACAGGTCTTTGCATCACATGAATACTTGGTGGTGTAGGTCGCACATGGTGCTTTTTGCACACCTTTCCTTTAGTTTGATTTAAAAAAAAAATGTGGGTCTATATATTTTATCCTAACAATATTATTAAAAGTTAAGTTTTACCTAATGCATATCATCAATACTTACTTGTGGTCTGATGCGGAGGAATGTCTGTAACTGGGGAGCAGCAGATTAAATCTGTTTGGCACTATCTATACTTGTGAAGTGTTGGTGTGGCACCATGGTCAATCTACTCTGATGCATTAGACATTGGTGGGTGGAAATCCTGGCTGATCCATGCCTTATTCATCTTCACAAAGGTCAGTCTATCCACATTTTTCGTAGACAAACGAGTTCTCCTTGGGGTTACTATGGCCTCCGCCGCACTAAACACCCACTCTGATGGCACACTACTGGCCGTACAGGACAGCTTTTCCAGGGCAAACTCTGCTAGTTGTGGCCACAATTTAAGTTTGGCTGCCCAGAAGTCCAGAGGATCTTCAAGGTGTTTTGGCATGGTCATTTCAAGGTATGCCAACACCTGCTGGTTCAGGTCCTGCTCCAGGTCTACCTGCTGCTGATGAGTTGCTTCACTATGCGGGTAGACTGTAGACTCAGGCTGCTGCTGATGGAGCTGGTACTGCTCCTGCCACCCCACCCCTCCCCAGCAGCCATGGCAGTGGAAGGTGAGTGCAGAGGGCCCTCAGAGTCAGACCTGCGAGAGGATGGACGATGGTGCTATAGGCATTGGCCAACTGACTACATAGGATGTCTCAGTAGTAGGTCAGTTTGTCCTTCCTCTCAGTGGGTGTAAAAAAGGCCCCCATTTTGTGCCAGTAGTGAGGGTCCAATAAGGTGCAGAGCCAGAAGTCATCCCGCTGCCAAATGTTGACAATTTGGCGGTCACTATGCAAGCAAGTGAGCATGCATCATGCCATTTCTGCAAGTGACTCGGAGGGAGTCCCTGCCTCTATCTCCACTGCATACTGCCACAGTGTGTCTGGGTCCTCTGTCTCGCCTTCCGAGAAACCTAAACTGTGCTCCACTGTTCCCCTCCCCCTCCTCCTCCAGTTAAACCCCTACAGGGCTCATGTGGTGGCTGTGAGATGTAGGTACCATTCCTCACTAAATAGTGGAGCTGAACCCACAACATAAGATATTTCTGTGGGGGAGGGAACAGCATAGGACATAGGCAATTGGAGGACAGGGACTGCTCCTGGGCCATGCCAACTGAGGGTTGTGTCTGAGGAACCCACCGACTGTTGACTGGGGGTTTCAGATGTCACTTGTGAAGAAGTAGATGACCATGTTAACCAATCGATGATGGCAGATGGGTTGCTGGTCGAGACACAACCGTTAGCAGATACTGGGAGCTCAGGCCTCTCGCTGTGACTCCTGCTGCCACTGGCTCCTAGTCTGCTGCGACCTCTGCCTGATGAATTTAGGCCTCTGCCACTCCTCTGTGAACGTCCTGGCACTTCTCTGCCTGACATACTTGGTGCGAATGTGAGGGGAGTTCAATATGCTCCACTACGCTTAAACCAATATTTGTCTACAACACCAGCCGGTGTGTACTTTTGGCTGGCCTTTCACAGTATCTAGGCCCTTAAGACTTTAACAGGAAAAAATAGTACACCATTTAGATGAACGTATGTGGCATGCACTTATGAGGGGAGGACAATGCACTCCAGTACACTTAAAACAGTATTTGTGTACAACACCAGCAGTAAACACCAGTGCTGCAGCACAGTCGCTGCGTACTGCACCCAAAATTGCACTCTATCTCTCTCAATCTCACTCCCTTCCCTATTAGTGCTTCTAGGCAGGATTTGGGTTTGAAGTGAATCGCTGCTGTTCTGTGCAACACACTGCTCTCTGTCCCTCTTTGTAATAGAACGCTGTAGTGACTGGGAGGTGAATCGCTGGTGTAAAAATGCTTTTCTGTGCAGCACACAACGCTGTCTGTCCCTCTCGCTCTCTGCAATAAAATGCCAAACGTCCTGCACAGTGTTGAGCTGTAAGCACAACCCCCACCTGTGGATGTCGGGGCCTCATACCACCCTCATGGAGTCTGTTTCTGACCGTTAGAGTGGACACATGCACATTTGTGGCCTGCTGGAGGTCATTTTGCAGGGCTCTGACAGTGCTCCTCCTTGCACAAAGGCAGAGGTAGCGGTCCTGCTGCTGTGTTGTTGCCCTACTACGGCCTCCTCCATTTCTCCTGACATACTGGCCTGTCTCCTGGTAGCGCCTCCATGACAGGCACAGCAAACCTTCTTGCCACAGCTCGCATCCTGGATGAGCTGCACTACCTGAGCCACTTGTGTGGGTTGTAGACACCGTCTCATGCCACCACAAGAGTGAAAGCACTGCCAGCATTTAAAAGTGACCAAAACATCAGCCAGGAAGCATATAAAATGAGAAGTGGTCTGTGGTCACCACCTGCAGAACCACTCCTTTATTGGGGGTGTCTTGCTAATTGCCTATAATTTCCACCTGTTGTCTGTTCCATTTGCACAACAGCATGTGAAATTCATTATCAATCAGTGTTGCTTCCTGAGTGGACAGTGTGATTTCACAGAAGTGTGATTGACTTGGAGTTACATTGTGTTGTTTAAGTGTTCCCTTTATTTTTTTGAGCAGTGTATAATTTTTGTAATGCTATAATTGTAGTTATAAGAATAATAAAAGATAACATGTCAGTTTTACTGCAATGTAAATGGTATAAAAACAAAATCCCTTAAAATCTGCTGAATTGCAGGGTTTTTCAATTTCAGACCACAAATAAAAAAAAATGTCTGCAGTATATCTTATAGTAAAGTAAAGGGTGTTTTTAAAAAGTACAATTTGTCCTCCAATAAAACATGCCCTCATATGGCTCTATGTGTGAAAAAATAACAAAAAGAGAAAAAATAACAAAAAGAAACAAACGTGGCAAAAATCTGGAAAGGTGTTGCTGATTGAGAATACAGGGATCATGCAGGACTGGTATTAGAATTTGCTGTAGAGTTCCTGCCATGTGCCTATATCAGGGACAGACAGGAACTCTATATTCTTGTCTTATTTTCTTTATCAAAGTATTTTAAGCAAAGGCCTCATATGCATCACCATAATAATGTGGAATATGGATCAGTAATAGTGCCCATAGCCAGCATTAGGCCCTTATTCCATCCCTGCATGTAAAGATATAATAGAAATCTGAAATACAAAAAAACATTTTTTGTCTCATGTAGGTATACAGTTATGGGAGGATTATTAATTTCCAGAAAAACTTAGTACAATTCCTAAAGTATACCAATGTAGTTAAGAAAGCAAAAACCATCCTACTTGACCTGTTGCTACAACCAATGACATCACAATGTGTATCACGAGGATCTCCCGAGGGAGACAAATTCCATTTCATGGCACGCTGATGAATCTTTGTGTTTTCTCTTGTTGTCCTATAAATAATGAGGCTTTTCAAAGACATCACTGTTCTGCTTGGCCCCTTGTTTGGGCTCTGTCACAAATAGCTGACTGTGTGGTATGGCATCCACACAGCAAAACAACTCAACATCCTAACAAACCAGAGACGTTCACAGCCAGCTCCATGAAGAAATGTATAATGAACCCTCTCTCATCTATTGGCATGAAGACAACTTTCTCTATTCTCCAAGCCCTTACAGGCCATATAAGGGGAAGATACTAGATTCTAAAAGGTTTCATTTACCCGACATGTTTTTCTTATTGCTTTTCTTATTCACATTCATTTACATTTGAATACTAACATGAATGGTTCTGATAGTAAACTGTTCTGCCTATACCTTGTTTCTGTAACTTATGATTACTGGTAGTGCTGGAATAAAGAAAAAGCACCAAAATCACACAGGATACCATCTCTCCTGTAGGATGATTCAATAATCATGTTTTGTTTGTAGTGAGTATAATGATATCTATATATTTAAATTAAAGGACAACTGCAGCGGTATGACACTTATCCCCTATCCACAGGATAGGGGATAAGTGTTTGATTGCGGGGGGTCAGACCGCTGGGACCCCCACCCCCTTTCGATCTCCCTAACGGGGCGCCGCCATTAGCACTCATGGTGAGCACTAAGGCGCGTAGCGTCGACCGTCTCCTCCCCGTCCCCATACAGTTCTCTGGGGGAGGCAGGGAGGCACGAACGCTGCCTCCCCGCCCCTCCTATAGAGATGTATGGAGGAGGCGTGCCAGCTGCAGCATCATGCTGCGGCTAGCACGCCCCCTGCACGAGACAGCCGGGCCCCATACATGAGATCACAGGGGGTCCCAGCGGTCAGACCCTCGCGATCAAACACTTATCCCCTATCCTGTGGATAGGGGATAAGTGTTAATCACGCTGCAGATGTCCTTTAAGACATATGTATCATTCTTCTCTTATGTTAATATATCACTGTAATGCACATTTCCTCAAAGAGTATCTGTCATATGTAAAAACTTCTTACATATCCTAGCGACAGTTTTGATCAGCAGGTGTCTGAGAATTCAGGCCTCCACCGATCAGAACAAGCCAGGAGAACTCTGCACTGACATATGTTTCTCTCCCTGCTCTGTGTCATGTGATCGAGACTTTCATGGCAAGTGTGTATCGATCACTTAACACAGAGCTGGGGGAGAGCACGCTGAGTGCGAACTTCTCTCAGCTTGTTCTGCTGATCAGTGTAGGTCTAAACTCTCAGACCCCTCGCTGATCAAAACTTTTGAGATGGAACAATGTCAAAACAAGTAACTGTGGGCATATGTCCTAAGTGTCTTAGGCTAGGTTTCCACAAAGTTGTTTTTCTGGCTTTTTTTTTATTTCTTCTTCTTTTACAAAAGACATCAGAAGTCAATCACTGCTCTCAGCATGAAATATGAATCAGTGATGTGAATTTATATTCACATGACTGGCTGGCCGGAGTATAGTGTGGAGATGCGGTGGGCAGGAGAAAGCTGCTCCGCATCTCAGGGATGAAGGATGATCGCATTGGGTGTCAGGAGTAACACCCGCTGTGATCTGTCCTTAACTGCAGGTACTACTGCTCCCAACATGGAGCAGAGTGTCGGATATATATACCTATTATTCATGTTTCCCGCAGACAGTTGTGAATGGCTGGAACCATCCGGCCAATCACAGCTCTCTGTGGGAAATATGAATTTGTTATATAAAAAAGTTCACATGGCAGAACATAGTGCAGTAGACCAGAGAAGAGATACAGGGTATCCTGCTTCTATACATTATATAGTAGGATCGCTACGACTGTCAGAAGTGACACCCAGGGCGATCTGTCTATTAGTACAATCTGTTCCATGCTGGGAGCAGTAGTACTACCTAAAAAATGTAAAAAATAAAGAAAAAAAAGTGAAAAAAGATAAAAACAATCACACTTTATTAAACGCATAGTACATTAATAAAAAAATGTTAAAAAATGTATTAAAAAAATATATTTTTACATTTAAATGGCCCCTTTCTACATTTTTATTATTGTCGGCTACATTTTTAGTTCCCTGCACGCCCACATAAATTGATCCCCATTTAAAAATTTATAAAAATGTTGTTATAGAAAATATAAATTTCGTTAAATACAATATTTTCCATCCCTACTGTATCTTTTTTTTTATTTTATTTTAATGGTACTCTATGAAATTTTAATAAAAAAGGTATCTCCATCCCTTTCATGGATCGTTAAAATCCAAAATAAAGAATAAAAACCACCTGCAAAAACGCCAAAGTTAAAACCCACATGGCGTTTTTCTTGGCTTTTTTTTACTTCCATAGACTTCTTTGGTAGGAAAACGCCACGCTTTGTCCCGAAAAGAACGCCAAAGTCTCAAAAAGTGGTCATTTTTTAAAAACTGCCTAGGAGAACGCCAAAGTCTCAAAAAGTGGTCATTTTTTAAAAACTGCCTAGGAGCCAAAAATAGCTGAAAAACGCCAAAATTATTTTAAAAAACGCCAAACTTAAAAATGCCAAGTGGATATGGCATTTTGCAGTTCTCTATCGACTTGCAGCTCACATCTGGCTTTTTTTTTTCTTCTTTGCAAAAAACAAGTGGAATCCTAGCCTTAGGGTAATGCTAAGCTATGTTTAGGCTTTCAATAACAGACCCTTTAAATGTGATGAGTTCTGTAAGGATGAGTGCACAGCTGACTTTTTCTCTAAAGAAAAGTTGGGCACTTTCCACACCTGCCTGAAGTCTTTACAATAAGATTCTAGTCTGGAATTTATATTTCTATTCTATTTTTTATTTCATTATTTAAAATCCATAAAATAGTGCACAAGATGGCATACACTGACATGTTTCAACCTATCACACAAATAATCTGCCATGATGTTTAACATTTACCTTGATAAGGTGGCGTGAGAGATGCTTTACATATTGTTTCTTCCTAAAATTCCCAGAGGAATATAATTGACCTCTATAAGTCTGCACATGTCTTTATGCCATCACACGCTCCGTTCCCAGGGAGAGCCAGAGTCTCTTGCAGGAGACCGTGGGGGGTCTCAGTGGTCAGACAACCTGTGATCTAAAAACTTATCCCCAATATAAGAAGCATAAGGTTGCTGAAGAATAACCAGTAATGTAAATATACCACTACATATAAAAATTCATAACAATTAAAATTGAGTTTCCTTTATCTGTTGTCTAAAGCTTGGTAGAGAAAGATGAGATCATTGTTTCACCAGCATTTGTTTGGCATTGTTCCTTCCAGCATAGTCCAAAAAAGCTATAAAAAAAAATCCAAGCCAACAAAGCCAGGTACAGTCATGGCCGTAAATGTTGGCACCCATGACATTTTTCGAGAAAATTAAGTATTTTTCACAGAAAAGGATTACAGTAACACATGTTCTGCTATACACATGTTTATTCCCTTTGTGTGTATTGGAATATACCAAAAAAGGGAGGAAAAAAAGCAAATTGGACATAATGTCACACCAAACTCCAAAAATGGTCTGGACAAAATTATTGCCACCCTTTCAAAATTGTGGAAAAATAAGATTGTTTCAAGCATGTGATGCTCCTTTAAACTCACCTGGGGCAAGTTACAGGTGTGGGCAATATAAAAATCACACCTGACAGAAGATAAAAAGGAGAGAAGTTCACTTAGTCTTTGCATTGTGTGTCTGTGTGTGCCACACTAAGCATGGACAACAGAAAGAGGAGAAGAGAACTGTATGAGGGCTTGAAAACTAAAATTGTGGAAAAATATCACCAATCTCAAGGTTACGAGTCCATCTCCAGAGATCTAGATTTGCCTTTGTCCACAGTGCGCGACAATATTAAGAAGTTTGCAACCCATGGCACTGTAGCTAATCTCCCTGAGCGTGGACGGAAGAGAAAAATTGATGAAAGGTGTCAATGCAGGATAGTCCGGATGGTGGATAATCAGCTCCAAACAAGTTCCACAGATATTCAAGCTGTCCTGCCGGCTCAGGGAGCATCAGTGTCAGCACGAACTATCCGTCGACATTTAAATGAAATGAAACGCTATGGCAGGAGACCCAGGAGGACCCCACTGATGACACAGAGACATAAAAAAGCAAGACTACATTTTGCCAAAATGAACTTCAGTAAGCCAAAATCCTTCTGGGAAAACATCTTGTGGACAGAAGAGACCAAGATAGAGCATTTCGGTAAACGAAAACGTAATGAAGCCTACAAAGAAAAGAACACAGTACCTACAGTGAAATATGGTGGAGGTTCAATTATGTTATGGGGTTGTTTTGCTGCCTCTGACACTGGGTACCTTGAATGTGTGCAAGGCATCATGAAATCTGAGGATTACCAACGGATTTTGGGTCACACTGTATAGCCCAGTGTCAGAAAGCTGGGTTTGCATCCTAGATCTTGGGTCTTCCAGCAGGACAATACATCAAAAAGCACCCAGAAATGGATGGCAACAAAGTGCTGGAGAGTTCAGAAGTGGCCAGCAATGAGTCCAGATCTAAATCCCATTGAACAACTGTGGAGAGATCTTAAAATTGCTGTTGGGAAAAGGCGCCCTAATAAGAGAGACCTGGAGTAATTTGCAAAAGAAGAGTGGTCCTGCATTCCGGCTGAGAGGTGTAATAAGCTTATTGATGGTTATAGGAAGCGACTGATTTCAGTTATTTTTTTTCCAAAGGGTGTGCAACCAAATATTAAGTTAAGGGTGCCAATAATATTGTCCAGACCATTTTTGGAGTTTGGTGTGACATTATGTCCAATTTGCTTTTTTTCCTCCCTTTTTTGGTTTAGTTCCAATACACACCAAGGGAATAAACATGTGTATAGCAAAATGTGTTACTGCAATCCTCTTCTGTGAGAAATACTTTATTTTCTAGAAAAATTTCAGGGGTGCAAATATTTACGGCAATGACTGTAAATAATAGAATAATGTAAGCATCACTAAAAAGTGGTTAGTTATATTTATTTATAATTGACTATTTAACTATTAGTTTGAACATGTTTATGCATTTAAGTCCCCATGTTATTTCAGGTAACTCTTCAGGATAAACTACCATGTACAGTAGGGGGGGGAAGTATTTAGTCAGCCACCAATTGTGCAAGTTCTCCCACGTAAAGAGATGAGAGAGGCCTGTAATTTTCAGCATAGGTATACCTCAACTATGAGAGACATAATGAGAAAAAAAAATCCATAAAATCACATTGTCTGATTTGCAAATTATGGTGGAAAATAAGTATTTGGTCAATAACAAAAGTTTATCTCAATACTTTGTTATATACCCTTTGTTGGCAATGACAGAGGTCAAACGTTTTCTGTAAGTCTTCACAAGGTTTTCATACACTATTGCTGGTATTTTGGCCCATTCCTCCATGCAGATCTCCTCTAGAGCAGTGATGTTTTGGGGCTGTCTCTGGGTAACACAGACTTTCAACTCCCTCCAAAGAATTTTCTATGGGGTTGAGATCTGGAGACTAGCTTGGCCACTCCAGGACCTTTCAATGCTTCTTACGAAGCCACTCCTTCGTTGTCCAGGCGGTGTGTGATAATTGTCATGTTGAAAGACCCAGCCACGTTTCATCTTCAATGCCCTTGCTGATGGAAGGAGGTTTTCACTCAAAATCTCACAATACATGGCCCCAATTCATTCTTTCCTTTACACGGATCAGTCGTCCTGGTCCCTTTGATGAAAAACATCCCCAAAGCATGATGTTTCCACCACTATGCTTCACAGTAGGTATGGTGTTCTTTGGATCAAACTCAGCATTCTTTCTCCTCCAAACATGGAGAGTTGAGTTTTTACCAAAATGTTCTAATTTGGTTTCATCTGACTATATAACCTTCTCCCAATCCTCTTCTGAATCATCCAAATGCTCTCTAGAAAACTTCACGCAGGCCCGGACATGTACTGGCTTAAGCAGGGGGACTGCATGATTTGAGTCCCTGGCGGCATAGTGTGTTACTGATGGTAGCCTTTGTTACTTTGGTCCCAGCTCTCTGCAGGTCATTCACTAGGTCCCTACGTGTGGTTCTGGGATTTTTACTCACCATTCTTGTGATAATTTTGACACCACGGGGTGAGATCTTGTGTGGAACCCCAGATCGAGGGAGATTATCAGTGGTCTTGTATGTCTTCCATTTTCTAATAATTGCTCCCACAGTTGATTTTTTTCACACCAAGCTGCTGGCCTATTGCAGATTCAATCTTCCCATCCTGGTGCAGGTCTACAATTTTGTTTCTGATGTCCTTCGATAGCCCTTTGGTCTTGGCCATAGTGGAGTTTGGAGTGTGACTGTTTGAGGTTGAGGACAGGTGTCTTTTATACTGATAACAAGTTCAAACAGGTGCCATTAATACAGGTAACAAGTGGAGGACAGAGGAGACTCTTAACCCCTTAATGACGCCAGATGCAAATGTACGTCCTGGTGAGCTGGTACTTAACGCACCAGGATGTACATTTACGTCCTATACATAACTGCGAGCATCGGAGCGATGCTCAGGTCATGCGCGGTAGGTCCCGGTTGCTGATAGCCTGTGCTAGCATTTCTCCTGCGGTGTTGCTATCAGTGTGTGAAGAGTGGGAGAAGAGGGTTGCATTGACAATCCAACATTATGGGCAGCACATTGAACACATTTTATAAGTGGCCAGAAACTTGTAAATAACTCATGAAAGAATAAAGTTACGTTAAAATCAAACACATCATTATTTTTCTTGTGAAATTCCCAATAAGTTTGATGTGTCACATGACCCTCTTCCTATTGAAAAAACAAAAGTTGGATTCAAAATGGCCGACTTCAAAATGGCCACCATGGTCACCACCAATCTTGAAAAGTTTCCCCCCTTACATATACTAATGTGCCACAAACAGGAAGTTAATATCACCAACCATTCCCATTTTATTAAGGTGTATATATATATATAAATGGCCCACCCTGTACATATTTGGTGTCGCCGCGTGTGTAAATATCTGAACTATTAAAATACAATTTTAATGATACTGTACAGTGAACGGCGTGAAGGTAAAAAAAGAAGTTCAAAATAGCTGCTTTTTTATAACATTTAATTTAAAAAAAATTAATAAAAAATGTATTACCGTATATACTCGAGTATAAGCCGACCCGAATATAAGCTGAGGCCCCTAATTTCACCCCAAAAACCCAGGAAAAGTTATTGACTCGATTATAAGCCTAGGGTGGGAAATACATCATCCCCCCTGTCATCATCCAGACCCCCGTCATTAACACCCTCATCATCATCACTGCCTGTCATCACCCCTCCTTCATCATTACCTGTCATCATCCCCCCTTCATCATCACCGCCTGTCATCATCCCCCAGTCATCATCCCACACCCCCCTTCATCATCACCGCCTGTTATCATTACCCTGTCATCATCCCACACACCCCCTTCATCATCACCGCCTGTCATCATCCCCCTGTCATCATCCCACACACCCCCTTTCATCATCACCGCCTGTCATCATCCCCCTGTCATCATCTCACACACCCCCTTCATCATCACCGCCTGTCATCATCCCGTCATCATCCCACACCCCCCTTCATCCCCACCTGTCATCATCCCCTTGTCATCATCCCACCCCCCCTTCATCATCACCACCTGTCATCAGTCTACCCCCCCCCTTCATCATCACTGCTTGTCAATGTCTGTTTACAGTGGTCTTCAACCTGCGGACCTCCAGATGTTCCAAAACTACAATTCCCAGCATGTCCGGACAGCCATCGGCTGTCCGGGCATGCTGGGAGTTGTAGTTTTGAAACATCTGGAGGTCCACAAGTTGAAGACCACTGCGGCCTTCATCATCATCCAGACCCCCCCCCCCCCCCGCCCCTTTTAGTTTTGTACTCACCTCCACTCGGCGGGACGTTAGGGTGAGCTGGTCCGGGCCATCTGTGCTGCAGGGACCGTCCGGTGGGGAGGGATAGTCGTTCCGAGCTGTACATCTTCACCGGGGGTCCCTTTTCTCCGCGCTCGGAATATTGACGTTGCCTTGACAACGACGCACAGGGACGTTGCTCATGAATGTCCCTGTGCGTCGTCGTCAAGGCAATGTCACTATTCCGGGGCCGGGCCGAAGCGTGGAGAAGAGGCCCCCCCGGTGAAGATGGGCAGCCCGGAACGACTATCCCTCCCCACCGGACAGTCCCTGCAGCACAGATGGCCCGGACCAGCTCACCCTTCCTTCCCAGCGAGCGTAGGCGAGTACAAAACTAAAGGGGGTGGATGATGACGGTGGTCGCAGTGGTCTTCAACCTGCGGACCTCCAGATGTTTCAAAACTACAACTCCCAGCATGCCCGGACAGCCGATGGCTGACTTTTTGATCGCTTTTTATATATTTTTATGTTATAAAAAGTGACCAAAAATACGCTATTTCGGACTTTGGAATTTTTTTGCGCATACCCCATTGACCATGCAGTTCAATTAATGAAATATGTTTTTAGTTCGGACATTTACGCACCCTGCGATACCACATATGTTTATTTTTATTTACACTGTTTTTTTGGGAAAAGGGGGGCGATTTAAACTTTTATTAGGGAAGGGGTTAAATGATCTTTATTCACTTTTTTTTTGCAATGTTCTAGCTCCCATAGGGGACTATAACACTGCACACACTGATCTTTTCCACAGATCACTGCAAAGACATAACTTTGCATTGATCAGTGTTATCGGCGTTGATTGCTCAATCCTGGATTTCAGGCTTGCAGCAATCAAACGCCGTTCGGATGTGCAGGATGAAGGTAAAGCACCCTCCTGCTGCGTCCCAGATGATCGGGACATCGCGATTTTATCGCGATGTTCCGATTAGCACGACTGAGCTGCCGGGATGGTTTTACTTTCACTTTTAGACACGGCGATCAACACGCAGCATCTAAAGAGTTAATGCCGGACATCTGCCGGAACGGCTATGTCTGGCATTAGCCACTGGCCCTGGCTGCTGATAGCAGCCGGGACCATGCGGGTATGATGCGAGCTCAGCTCCTGAGCTCGCTTCATAACCCTCCTGTGCCGCAGTGCCGTAAAAACCCGGCGTTTTGCGGCAAGGGGTTAAATAACTTACTAATGTATCATTGATTTATATCTGACATGATGTCATTGATATTCTTTATATAATTTCATTTATATCATGGTCTGTTTATATACTCTCTTTAATGTTAATCAATTGTAACCGATACATTTACATATAATTTTTATAATAACCGTGTTATTATTTTATTATATTGCAAAAGTTACTTCTACCACTACTTCATAGAACTCATATCTGGGAAAATAGTCGGACCCAGATATGGTGAATTGCATTGTTTGTATGTTTTGGCAATTCATAATGGTCAGAATATTTTTAAAATTTTTGGTAACCATAATTAATAATTCATAAATGAGTTATTACCCCGACAATGATACTTTTTCATGGAAAGGTGCCAGATACCTAGAGAAAGATGCCTTTTTCTCTGATAACTAGTGTTGCTCGTGAATATTCGCAATGCGAATTTTATTCGCGAATATCGAATATTCACGAATTTGCGAATATTCGCGAATATAGTACTATATATTAGTAATTACGAATATTCGGGTTTTTTTTTGTTTTTGCTTTTTTCACAGTACACATCACAGTGATCACCCCTCTCTGCTTCCAGCTTGTGTGGTGTAAAGAAGGTTCTAATACTACTGTGTGAGACTGGCGTGCAACTTTTCGCATATGCAAATTTTTGCTTATGCTAATTTTTGTATATGCTAATTTTCGCATATGCAAATTTTCGCATATGCGGAAATAAAACGAGAATATTACAAATATGCGAATTTAGCTAATATATGACGAATATTCGTCCATATATTCGCAAATTCGAATATGGTCTATGGCGCTCAACACTACTGAAAATATGTTTTGCAAAGTTACTTATATTCGCTTGTCCTATTAATCTGTGTAACGTTTGTTGATACTTCTGATACTACTGATCATTCAAAGTGAAAATAAACATCATTTTAGATCCCCTCAAAACAGCAATCACAACCCAGGGGTATAGAGGGTCATTTATCAGTAAGATCACGGGATACTTTGCAGATTTTGTGACTGTACTATCTACAGTGAAATAAAATGAACACTTTGGAATAGCTGGTGACATAACTGCATTAGTTAAGAAAGAACTAGAAAGGGCACACAAGAGAAACATGTATTCATTATTTCTGTTATTTATAAGTTGTACTATGGGAAGCCAGTCCATTGTACAGTGCATAGTGAAAGTATTCAGCCCCCTTGAACTTTTCGACCTTTTGCCACATTTCAGGCTTCAAACATAAAGATATAAAACTGTAATTTTTTGTGAAGAATCATCAACAAGTGGGACACAATCATGAAGTGGAACGAATTTATTGGATATTTCAAACGTTGTTAACAAATAAAAAAAACTGAAAAATTGGGCGTGCTAAATTATTCAGCCCCTTTACTTTCAGTGCAGCAAACTCTCTCCAGAAGTTCAATGAGGATCTCTGAATGATCAAATGTTGGCCTAAAGGACTAATGATGATAAATAGAATCCACCTGTGTGTAATCAAGTCTCTGTATAAATGCACCTGCACTGTGATAGTCTCAGAGGTCCGTTTAAAGCGCAGAGAGCATCATGAAGAACAAGGAACACACCAGGCAGGTCCGTGATACTGTTGTGGAGAAGTTTAAAGCCGGATTTGGACACAAAAAGATTTCCCAAGCTTTAAACATCCCAAGGAGCACTGTGCAAGCGATAATATTGAAATGGGAGTATCAGACCACTGCAAATCTACGAAGACTTGGCCGTCCCTCTAAACTTTTAGCTCATACAAGGAGAAGACTGATCAGAGATGCAGCCAAGAGGCCCATGATCACTCTGGATGAACTGCAGAGATCTACAGCTGAGGTGGGAGACTCTGTCCATAGGACAACAATCAGTTGTATACTGCACAAATCTGGCCTTTATGGATAAGTGGCAAGAAGAAAGCCATTTCTTAAAGATATCCATAAAAAGTGTAGTTTAAAGTTTGTCACAAGCCACCTGGGAGACACACCAAACATGTGGAAGAAGGTTCTCTGGTCAAATGAAACCAAAATCTAACTTTTTGGCAACAATGCAAAACGTTATGTTTGGCGTAAAAACAAAACAGCTCATCACCCTGGACACACCATTCCCACTGTCAAACCTGGTGGTGGCAGCATCATGGTTTGGGCCTGCTTTTCTTCAGCAAGGACAGGGAAGATGGTTAAAATTGATGGGAAGATGGATGGAGCCAAATACAGGACCATTCTGGAAGAAAACCTGATGGAGTCTGAAAAAGACCTGAGACTGGGACGGAGATTTGTCTTCCAACAAGACGATGATCCAAAACATAAAGCAACATCTACAATGGAATGGTTCACAAATAAACATATCCAGGTGTTAGAATGGCCAAGTCAATGTCCAGACCTGAATCCAATCGAGAATATGTGGAAAGAACTGAAAACTGCTGTTCACACTCTTCATCCAACCTCACTGAGCTCCAGCTGTTTTGCAAGGAGGAATGGGCAAAAATTTCAGTCTCTCGATGTGCAAAACTGATAGAGACATACCACAAGCTACTTACAGCTGTAATCGCAGCAAAAGGTGGCGCTACAAAGTATTAACTTAAGGGGGCTGAATAATTTTGCACGCCCAATTTTTCAGTTTTTTATTTGTTAAAAAAGTTTGAAATATCCAATACATTTCATTCCACTACATCATTGTATCCCGCTTGTTGTTGATTCTTCACAAAAAATTACAGTTTTATATCTTTATGTTTGAAGCCTGAAATGTGGCAAAAGGTCGAAAAGTTCAAGGGGGCCGAATACTTTCACTATGCAGTGTATGTTAGACACTGTACTACATCAGAACCTTCAAAACCACGGTCATAAGAAGTTCAGTATTAGCTGTAGAAGCTCATTGCCCTTCAAATGGACTTAGATCAATTTTAGCAGAAGCAGACAGACACAGATAGATTACCCTAAGCAGGACTATAAATACTGGCGTTGTGTGTCACCTGCAGCATCTCTGCCAAATCAGGCGTCATGCAGCTTTATGCATCTCATAGACTGGGTTCTCTACCAAGCTTTATTGTACTTCACTTGTCCAAAGCTATACTTAAAGAGGTATTCCAGGATTTTTTTTTATTTTATTTTAGTGTGCTACAGGGGGTTGTGAAGTTAGTGTAGTTTATAATATAGTGTCTGTATATTTGTTTAATGGCTGATCTCTCAAAATCTTACGAAATATTTGCACCGAATTAAATTTTTAGTTGCATACAAATGAGCGCTGTCTCAGTTTTTTCCAGGTTGCAGTGTGGCCCGAGACATTACATCAGTAGTCAGTTGTAGAAAGGGAGCATGTCTGTGCTTCAATGGGTGGAGCAACCACTAGGTGGGAGGGAGTTTATTCTCCACAGGGCAGCAGGGAATTGTAGTTTCAACCACAGCATGCATGGAAGGGAGCTCAGCTGTGCTGCAATGGGTGGGGTGACTGATGTGTGGGAGGGGGGAAAGAGACCTCACACTTACAAACAAGGGATCCTGGGACTTGTAGTAGTAAAATATTTCTCCGTTCATAAGGAAAGGATTTTTGTTTTTTCCATAAATTGTGCTACACCTGTCCTCAGGTTGCTCCTCAGCTATATTCTCTTCAATTGACATGTAGAGTGCTATTTTTGTGAGAAAACAGATATGTTTTTCTAATCAAGTATAAACAATCAACCCCTTCAGGATGCAGCCAATTTTCATTTTTGCATTTTCATTTTGAACTATTCACCTTTTAAGAGGCATAACTTTTTTATTTTTCATCTACAGACCCATATGAGAGCTTGTTTTTAGCAAAACCAATTGTACTTTGTAATGACACAAAAAAAAATTCTTTTGAGGGGAAATTGAAAAGAAAACTGCAATTAGGCAACTTATGGGGGTTCGTTTTTTTTGCAATACACTTTATGGCAATATTGACATGTTCTCTTTACACTGTAGGTCAATGAGATTAAAATCATCATCCTCACATCTATATAAAATCCCCATCTATAGTGCTCCAAATGGTAATGCGTCCTTTTGGGAACCACACAGCATTAGTGCCCCCACACAGTAGTTACCCCTAATAGTACCCCCACACAGTAGTTACCCCTAATAGTGCCCCCATACAGTAGTTACCCCAACAATAATGTCCCCACACAGTAACTAGCACATCAACAGTTGCCCCATTATATAGCACCCCTAAAGTGTCCCTGCATGGTTAAGTCCCTCAACAGTGCTCCCACACAGCACTTGACATCTTCAGCTGCTCTTCTTCCCTTCTAGGCCACAGAAGGTGTCAAAGGCTAATTAATGTTCTTTTTTTTTACTATTTACCATGCAGTAACAAGATTCTTAAAGGGGTTATCCAGGAAAAAAACTTTTTTTTTTTAATATATATATATATATCAACTGGCTCCAGAAAGTTAAACAGATTTGTAAATTACTTCTATTAAAAAAATCTTAATCCTTTCAGTACTTATGAGCTGCTGAAGTTGAGTTGTTCTTTTCTGTCTAAGTCCTCTCTGATGACACGTGTCTAGGGAAACACCCAGTTTAGAAGCAAATCCCCATAGCAAACCTCTTCTAAATTGGGCGGTTCCCGAGACACGTGTCATCAGAGAGCACTTAGACAGAAAAGAACAACCTTAACTTCAGAAGCTCATAAGTACTCAAAGGATGAAGTTTTTTTTTTATAGAAGTAATATACAAATCTGTTTAAATTTCTGGAGCCAGTTGATTTATAAAAAAAAAGGTTTTTACCTGGGATACCCCTTTAATATCACATTCACTTTAATGTATAAAAACTGAAGCCTTTATTTATTATTACTTTCTGCCAGTATATATATATATATATATATATATATATATATATATATATATATATATATATATATATAAACCTTCCTTAGGGTCTTATATCAATGAATAAAGCATTATGATATTACTGCAATTGGTCTATCCAGTCATATAGTTGTGTATTTGCTGGAGGGGGCGAGAGAAGTTTCATGGGTCTAGTTTGTTTTATTATTAACACCATCAGTTCCAGAGTCACCCCAATTAAATCTTTATTAATTGCTTGTTTGATGACAGGTAGTAATTTAACCAGTTAAGGACTTAGGGTTTTTCCATTTTTGCACTTTAGTTTTTTCCTCCTCACCTTTTAAAATCATAACCCTTTCAATTTTGCACCTAAAATTCCATATTATGTCTTATGTTTTGCACCACCAATTCTACTTTGCAGTGACATTAGTCATTTTACCCAAAAACTTACAGCGAAACGGAAAAAAAAATAATTGTGCGACAAAATTGAAGAAAAAATGCAATTTTGTAACTTTTGGGGGCTTCCATTTCTACGCAGTACATTTTTCGGTAAAAATAATACCTTTTCTTTATTCTGTAGGTCCATTCAATTAAAATGATACCCTACTTATATAGTTTGGATTTTGTCGTACTTCTGGAAAAAATCATAACTATATGCACGAAAATGAATACGTTCAAAATTGTCATCTTCTGACCCCTATAAACTTAATTTTTCTGTGTACGGGGTGGTATGAGGACTCATTTTTTGTGCCGTGATCTGCAGTTTTTAGCGGTACCATTTTTGTATTGATTGGACTTTTTGATTGCTTTATATTAATTTTTTCATTATATAAAAAGTGACCAAAAATACGCTATTTTGGAATTTTTTTTGCTTGTACGCTATTGACCATGAGGTTTCATTAACAATATCTTTTTATAGTTTGGACTTTTCCGCACGCGGCGATACCACATATGTTTATTTTTATTTACACTTTTTTTTTAAATGGGAAAAGGAGGGTGATTTTTACTTTTATTAGGGAAGGGGTTAATTGATCTTTATTAACTTTTATCACACTTTTTTTTGCACAGATCATTGCTGTGCATTAACATGGCAATGATCAGTGTTACTGGTGGTCGATTGCTCAAGCCTGGATTTCAGGCTTGAAGCAATCAATCGCCGATTGGACGCGCAGGAGGCAGGTAAGGTACCCTTTTTGTGCTTTCTAGCTGATCGGGACATCGCGGTTTCACCACGATGGTCCCAATCAGCCCGACTGAGCTGCCAGGAGTGTATTTTTGTTAATTTAGATGCGGCGATCCACTTTGAACACCGCGTCTAAAGGGTTAATAGCGCACGGCACAATGATCGGTGCCGCACGCCATTAGCCCAGGGTCATGGCTTTCATTAGCCGCAGGGACGACCCCGCGTTATAGTCTGGGACCGGGCGCAGGGTACAGGTACGCCCTGCGTCCTAAGCGGTTAATAATATTATATGTATGTATGTATATATATATATATATATATATATATATATATATATATATATATGCAAAGGAGGCTGTGGAGTCCGCTCTCACTGAACATCCAGGTAGCTCACCTGTGCCCGGGACCGGCCGTTACCGCCCTCGGCCAAAAGTCCAATCAACAAAAGAAGAAGGTCGAGGATAAAATAAGCTTTCCTTTATTCCCAAATCTTGACACGATTCACATACAGAAAAGGTCTGACGCGTTTCACCTACGTTGAGGTAATATATATATATATATATATAAACAAACCTCAATTTACAAGAAAGTCTATATTAACTCAACTGCACACTTCATATTCCCACTTTTTGAAGTGTTTGAAAAAGAAAACATGCCCTTCAAAACAATTATTGTAAAAGCAAATGAATGTTGAAAACAAAATGTTGCCATGGTAACAATGCTGACGCCATTCTGTGAGTCATCTATCTCACACTCTGGACACATGAAGAGAGGGCACTGACTGTTCCCCACACAGTGGAGGAGTGAAGACTACCACTAAAATGTTAATAACGTAATACAATAATTAAATATTCTGTAATATTATCATGTATGTATACTGCATTTCACAAATATGAAGGTATAGTGTACCGATATGCTGTTTATTATGTATACAACTACATATCTTGTACACAGTATTACAGTACATTGTGTGACAGGCTTTTTTTTTCTTGTATTCCT
Organism: Hyla sarda; assembly: GCF_029499605.1. Lineage (NCBI taxonomy): Eukaryota > Metazoa > Chordata > Amphibia > Anura > Hylidae > Hyla > Hyla sarda. Next base: position 127,340,680 of record NC_079192.1, on the reverse strand, counting down.
TATAGTGCATACACTACATTCTGCTTCAGACAAAAAGCTCTAGAAGAAATCAAGTGCTGCTTTAGAACATATGACTTTTATGCAATCCCATGACCAGTGGTTCACATTAACATCGGAAATTTTTGTCAGGTATACATAATGTTTTAACATGAGACTATTACCTTTGCAAGGCCGCATAGTATTGCTACTGATGAAAGGTCCAAAAAGGATCATAAATGTGCCAGCTATACTGACAGTCTACAATTATATTATCCAAATGCATGGTTTATAATATCTTTATGGCATATAGACTTTAAAGGGGTTATCCAGGAAAAAAAAAAATTTTATATATCAACTGGCTCCAGAAAGTTAAACAGATTTGTAAATTACTTCTATTAAAAAAATCTTAATCCTTTAAGTACTTATGAGCTTCTGAAGTTAAGGTTGTTCTTTTCTGTCTAAGTGCTCTCTGATGACACGTGTCTCGGGAGCTGTCCAGTTTAGAAGCAAATCCCCATAGCAAACCTCTTCTAAACTGGGCGGTTCCCGAGACACATGTCATCAGAGAGCACTTAGACAGAAAAGAACAACCTTAACTTCAGAAGCTCATAAGTACTGAAAGGATTAAGATGTTTTAATAGAAGTCATTTACAAATCTGTTTAACTTTCTGGAGCCAGTTGATATATATAAAAAAAAAGTTTTTTCCTGGATAACCCCTTTAATAGCGATTATGAACAACAGCACTGTGAATCAATAGAAGTGGATATTAAAGGGGTACTCTGGCGCTTAGACATCTTATCCCCTATCCAAAGGATAGGGGATAAGATGCCTGATCGTGGGGGTCCCACCGCTGGGGACCCCCGTGATCTTGCATGCCGCAACCCGTTAAAATCAGTCCCCGGAGCGTATTCGCTCCGGGTCTGATTACTGTCGATCACAGGGGCGGAGCGTTGTGACGTCAAGGCTCCGCCCCATTTGACGACAGCTGTCACACCCCCTCCCATAGGCTTGCATTGAGGGGGGCGGAGGGTGACGTCACACGGGGCAGAGCCTTGAAGTCACAACGCTCTGGCCCCGTGATCGACAGTAATCAGACCCAGAGCGAACACGCTCCAGGGACTGATTTTAACGGGGTGCGGCATGCAAGATCACGGGGGTCCCCAATGTCGGGACCCCCATGATCAGGCATCTTATGCCCTATCCTTTGGATAGGGGATAAGATGTATAAGCGCCGGAGTACCCCTTTAAATAGCAGTTTCACTCAGTGTGCACATCTTATTCTAGAGGAGTTACAGTATATATACACATCATAATATATCATTCAAACCTATTAGGGTTAAAATTGATACGGAAGGAAGATATGTCTTTATACATGGTTAAGTAGATGGTAGGGAGATGATACTGGCATTTGTATACATATGTCCTTTATTTAAGACTACTATTTTGTACTCTTTGCTTTATTTTTTGGAACAGGTCAGTGAGATCCCGATGGTGATGTAGGGTAATTTAAATGCTTTATTGTATCCGAGCCTCAAAAGAGGCGGAAACCCGAGAGACCAGAGTTCGGCAAGTACACCTCTAGCTTCAGACGTGGGGTGGATAGATTTGTGAAGGAAGATAAATGGAAACCAAAATGTCTTTTCATGTTTTAGTACTACATATAGAACAGTGTCCCATATAGATTTATGTCTTATTAACCAGACAGCCTCACAAATTACTATTGGTATGAAATATGAATCTCAGTCAATCTCATACCATTTCCCAATAAGAGTAACGCTTGCAGATCATAGTTCAGTTAAGGCAATCCATGGGAGTTCAAATTAAACCCTCACTTGTTAGTGGTTTTGCTTCGGGATGAGTCCTGGATTTTTGGGATAGGAATAAGGGCTCGACGACCATTAAATATGTATGGGACTCTCTAAAAGCCTTTATGAGAGGTTTATTTTTTAAAGAAATCTTGTCTAAAAAGAAATCTTTTTGTAAGACAGAAAAGGAACTTAGAGAGAAAGTTTATGAAGTAGAGAGAGAATATGAGGAGAGACCAGGGGTACAATAGTTTGAAATGCTGAATCAGAAACAAAAAGAATAGCGGCTTATCTAACTATAAAAGCTCAGCAAAAATTGTTTTTTCAATGGGTGAATCGATTTTTCGAAACAGGGCAGTTTGGCAAGTTCTTGAAGAGTAAGAATATAATAGATAAATAAAGTTGTTGGTTAACAGACAGTTTGCCTAAGGGTAACTTTGCCTGTAAGCATTGGTCATTTTGCACACAGAACTTGGCAAAAAGATTCTTGACAGTTGGCGGCATTCATCATGTGGTTAAACAGCTTATAACCTGCAGGACTACATATGTTGTATACATACTGATCTGCCCCTGTGAATTCGTTTATGTGGGAAAACTATTAGGAGCCTGTTCATACGATTTAGAGAGCACCTGCGGTCAATTCAGACTGGAAAGGGTGCTCCCAGGCTCATTGCACCCATAAACGAAGCTCACGGAGGGGATGGATCAGTGCTTAAGTTTGCAGGTCTTGAAAAGATTGAATGTTCTAGGAATGGAGGTGATCGTCACAAAATGTTACTCCAGTGTGAAGCACGCAGGATCCTGAGACTGGAAGCCCTGGGGCCATCTGGTCTTAATGATCGTAATTACTTAAGTCCGTTTTTATAATTGCTTTTATTTTGCTCTGCACCGTTGTTTGTATTTTGTTTAGACCTCACCATGGTAACCCTGTGATTGTCTATTTAATACGCACCTGTGAGCGGCGGTGCAGATCGGCAGCCCGAGTAAATGCGCTTGGAGCGCAGGAAACAGTCTGTCGCTGCAAAGCTGCTTCTCTGCGTCTACCCGCTCCACTAGTGTAATGGAAGCTTAATAAAGATTACTGCAAGCAAAAGATCCGGGTGAGTGCATTCCCTTTCTTCTTGAACTGTGAAGAATATAACAGATACATTGTCCTCGGATAAAAGTGAAAGTATCTCTGATCCACAGAGTGTTGAAGATAAATTTTTAGAGTATTACGTCTCTCTTTCTGGTCCGACTCTATAGTGGGGATGTAGAAATTGATGAATTTGTGGAGCAATTAAATATTCCCAAATTGACTAAGATACAATATGAAACCTTGCATGAAAGCATCACTTGTGAGGAAATTAATCAAATAATTAGAACTGCTCCCATGGGTTCCTCTCCAGGGCCTGATGGTATCCCTTTTGAAATATATCAGTATTTTTGGTCTCCTCTTAATATCGATTTTAAATGAATCCTGTATGAATAACTTGCTTCCTGGCTCGATGTTGGAGGCTACTATTATACTGATATTAAAAAAAGATGAAGACCCTACGAAAGTAGAATCATATAGACCAATTTCTTTAATTAACACGGATGCCAAGATTTTTCCAAAGGTTTGGCTAGAGTTATCCCAAATTTAATACATGAAGATGAAAATGGTTTCATACCCCGGAGATCTATGGGAACTTGTCTTGAGCGGGTCTTTTCTTGTATTCAGTTAGCTGGTGAGTGTCCCCATCCATCCTGTCTTTGGACACCATAAAGGCATTCAATAGGCTGGAGTGGGGCATCTTCTGGAGAGTGTTGGCAGCATTTGGGTTTAGTACCCAGTATATTGACTGGACCAAACTGTTAAATAAAAATCCTAAAGTCAGGTTAAAAGTAAATGATCGATGGTTGCAAAAAGATCCACCTACATAACAAGAATGGTCTACAAGGGTCCACCAGGTGTGTAGGTTTGAGGAAATGTCTCACAGATCAATGACTCATGATAAATTCTTGGACATATGGCAGCTATGGTTAGTTACCGCTCCTTAGCCATTCGGGTTTGTGTCGATCTGTCACACTGTAATTGTGTTATGGAGCTATGTCTTCGTGTTAATATTCCCTCCCACTTCCATCCCCTCCCCCACAACGATTTTTGGAGTGAGATCTGTAAAAATGTTAACAAAATTCCCATTAATATGCAGAACAGACTCACACAACTGAGGATTATTTGGAAAATGTATATCTCCTTGCTGGATATTTGCAAATTTGCGTTGAAGGGGTTAGTAGGTTGTCCTAGGTGTAAGGTAGAGAAAGGGATTTTGTCAATCTTATATGGGGTTTGTAGGTATTTGCAACAGAACTGGACAAAGGTTTATGATCCAGATTAAAATAGGTTATAGGCCTCCTTATACTCTAGCTTGGGTAAAATATTTTAAAGAAGAAGATCAGAAATTATGGTATTTGGTCTAAAAATAGAGTCAGGAGGCAGAGAAGTTCCAAAAGGTATGGGGAATATGGCCAATGGATTAATTTGTTATTATGTAAGGTATTAATGCTGGGGGTGTTTCTGTTTTTTTTACCCTCCAACTGGCGAAGTGGCAGGGTTGGGTGGCGGAGGGGGAATTTTGTTAATATATTTCATTGATAATATATTTAATTCTGGATTTTATGTATTGGATGTATTATGGAAAATAGTTTTTCTTTTCTGTGTACAATTTTATCAACATATTGTGGTAAAATAAATATTTTAAATAAAAAAATGTAAATAGCAGTTTCTTGTCTGCACTTGGGGAACTAAGAGTCCTAGCAGAACAGCAACATCAGATGATGCCTGCTCTGGCAATATAGCTCTGAAAAAGCAATCTGCTGTACAGCGCAATCTCAGGCATGGTGAAAACTTTACCACGCAGCTGCAGGACCGCCAGACAGGTAACAACTTGCCTTAACCCCTTAAGGACGCAGGACGTAAATGTACGTCCTGGTGAGGTGGTACTTAACGCACCAGGACGTACATTTACGTCCTAAGCATAACCGCGGGCATCGGAGCGATGCCCGTGTCATGCGCGGCTGATCCCGGCTGCTGATCGCAGCCAGGGACCCGCCGGCAATGGCCGACGCCCGCGATCTCGCGGGCGTCCGCCATTAACCCCTCAGGTGCCGGGATCAATACAGATCCCGGCATCTGCGGGAGTTCGCGATTTAAATGAACGATCGGATCGCCCGCAGCGCTGCTGCGGGGATCCGATCATTCATAACGCCGCACGGAGGTCCCCTCTCCTTCCTCCGTGCGGCTCCCGGCGTCTCCTGCTCTGGTCTGTGATCGAGCAGACCAGAGCAGGAGATGACCGATAATACTGATCTGTTCTATGTCCTATACATAGAACAGATCAGTATTAGCAATCATGGTATTGCTATGAATAGTCCCCTATGGGGACTATTCAAGTGTAAAAAAAAATAAAAAAAATGTAAAAGTAAAAGTAAAAAAAAAGTGAAAAATCCCCTCCCCCAATAAAAAAAGTAAAACGTCCGTTTTTTCCTATTTTACCCCCAAAAAGCGTAAAAAACATTTTTTATAGACATATTTGGTATCGCCGCGTGCGTAAATGTCCGAACTATTAAAATAAAATGTTAATGATCCCGTACGGTGAACGGCGTGAACGAAAAAAAATAAAAAAAGTCCATAATTCCTACTTTTTTAATACATTTTATTTAAAAAAAAATTATAAAAAGTGTATTAAAAGTTTTTTATATGCAAATGTGGTATCAAAAAAAAGTACAGATCATGGCGCAAAAAATGAGCCCCCATACCGCCACTTATACGGAAAAATAAAAAAGTTAGAGGTCATCAAAATAAAGGGATTATAAACGTACTAATTTGGTTAAAAAGTTTGTGATTTTTTTTAAGCGCAACAAGAATATAAAAGTATGTAATAATGGGCATCATTTTAATCGCATTGACCCTCAGAATAAAGAACACATGTCATTTTTACCATAAATTGTACGGCGTGAAAACAAAACCTTCCAAAATTAGCAAAATTCCGTTTTTCGTTTTAATTTCCCCACAAAAATAGTGTTTTTTGGTTGCGCCATACATTTTATGATATAATGAGTGATGTCATTACAAAGGACAACTGGTCACGCAAAAAATAAGCCCTCATACTAGTCTGTGGATGAAAATATAAAAGAGTTATGATTTTTAGAAGGCGAGGAGGAAAAAATGAAAACGTAAAAATTAAATTGTCTGAGTCCTTGAGGCCAAAATGGGCTGAGTCCTTAAGGGGTTAATGAATGCAGCGCTTGGCATCCCCAGAAGACTAACTGCACAGCAATCAAGCCTGAATGACCGAATTAGACACGGGAGGGCTGGTAAGGCTTATCTATGTTTTTTTGTTTTTTTTTAAATAAAATATACTTATCTTCACATCACAATAACTACTTGTAAATGAACTGAAACGGTTAACAATTATGAACAATGGAACATAATATATAAACAACATCTATACAACTCTGAATGTACAACATGCATTTATATACTTTTGGAATTGATATTCAGAATACTGGAATTAGCAGTCTATATCTAACCTGTACTGACTTTTACTGTATAAGACTGTGGCCTTGACCAATCACTAGAATTGGGGTCCCCCACTCCTCTTTACTGCATGAATGCTGTACAGAGGTATCTGAATGGAGTGGAGGTTGGCTTTTTACATTGCCGCTCCATTGAAACTCTACGCAGTTGGAGGAGACAGCCCATTGAAGTGCTCCACTTTTTCATCTGTCGGGGAGATTTTCATGGACAAAATCAGGCTCAAACCCCTGGATTGTGTGCAGACTGTATCCATTTATTAAGGAATATATTGTAACTTCCAAATTCTTTACCAAAGAACACTTGAAATATAGATGTGAAGAATACTAGAGTTTACCTATCATGGCCCCCACCCATCTATAGCATATGCTTTAATAAACTGTAGCAGATAATGATGACAATTAGGGAAACTAACACTACAAGTCTAGCTCTGTCTTATACATCATCTCAGCAGTGATATATACCGCACATTTGGAGAGCTGACAGGATACAGGTACCCAGAAATGCAAGCAGCCAACTGTATAATGTGTCATAGACATGGACAAAGTATTTTTTATCTAAACTTGGGGCATCAGAACTGAAAAAATAGAAACACTATGGGGGACATTCATAAAAGTGTTTACCCGTTTTTTTTCTCTTATATTTGTCGCTAAAAAGTCGCAGTTGCGACTAAACATTTTTCTTTCCGACAATCCTTCTTCAGAGCGAGAAAAGCAAAAATAATGATTTAAGCTTTTGTAAGCACCTTTCACAAATCAGCTTTCGGTAGTTAGAGATTTATAAAATGCGAATGTCGCAAAAAAGTCGCAATAAAGTAAAAATTTGCTTACATTTACTCCAGGAAAATCCTGGCTTAGGTTTTTAATCCAAAAAGTGATGGAGATACCTTTTTTATTAAAATTTCGTAGTGTACCATTTAAAAATAATAATAAAAAAGATACAGTAGTGATGGAAAAAAATGTATTTAACAAAATGTATCTTTTTTATAACAACATTTTTAAACAGGGATCAATTTATGTGTGCGGGCAGGGCACTAAAAATGTAGCCGACAATAATAAAAATGTAGTGTGTGTGTTTTTCACTTATTTTTTTTTTTTACATTTTTTAGGTAGTACTACTACTCCCAGCATGTAGCACACTGATCCATGATTGGAGTAGTAGTTCCTGTACTAATAGACAGGTCGCCTGTTGCGATCCTCCTGTATAATGTATAGATGCGGGCGCATCCATACATTATGCAGGAGAATCACAGAGAGACACTCACTGTGATCTGTCTATTAATGCAGGTACTACCACTCCCAGCATGGAGCAGAGTGTGCTCCATGTTGGGAGCAGTAGTACCTGCAGTAAGGGCCAGATCACAGCGGATGTTACTCCTCCTGACACCCACTGCAATCCTCCTGATGTGAATGTCGGGATCAGCTGTTCTCAGGGCTACTGAGACGGGAGATCAGCTGATGCTGAGCCTTAGATATACATCGTATATCAACTGCCCTGCAAGAACTTACAGTGAGCCTGCAATGTGTATACAGTATACACATTGCTGGTTCACTTATCCCCTTGTTGAGCTGTGTGCTAAGCCAGCCCGGCAAGGAAAGAGTTAACTTACACAGCTGGACAGTGTAGGTTAACCCTTTGGGCAGTATACAATATATACAGCCATCTATAGATATCTGTATATAGTGTATACAGAAGATGAAGTCCCTCTACCTCCCTCTAGTCCCCGTGTAGCTCCGCCCCTAGTGATGACATCATTAGGGGCGGAGCTACAAAGGGAGGCAGGCTGGTAAGTCTGAAGCTCTGTTAACATTGTCTTTTTGGATAATGTGAATAGACCCTTCTGCCAGTGTCTTCCCAGACAGGGAGACTCCAGCTGTTGCTAAACTAAAAAACCCCAGCATGCCCAGACAGCCAAAGGCTGTCTGGGCATGCTGGAAGTTGTTGTTTTGCACCAATTGGATGCTCCCTGTTTAGGTAAACATTGCATTATGGGCGCTCTCCCCTGCGGAGAGCGCAAAAAATGTCCTAACCCATTTTTTTGTGTTTTTTCTTCTTCTCATTTCAGATCCGTATATGTAGGGGATTACTGCGGATTTGATGGATGAACTGGATTTTTTTTATTTTAATAAAATGGTTAATGAGGGCTGTGGGGGAGTGTTTTTTTAAATAAAATATTTTTTCCAATGTGTTGTGTTTTTTTTAATTGAATTTTCAGGCTTAGTAATGGAGGCTGTCTAATAGACGGAATCCATTACTATTCCAGGGCTTAGCGTTAGTCCCCAAAACAGCTAGCACTAACCCCCAATTATTACCCCGGTACCCACCGCCACAGGGGTGCCGGGAAGAGCCGGTACCAACAGGCCTGGAGCGTCAAAAATGGCGCGCCTAGGCGGTAACAGGCTGGTGTTATTTAGGCTGGGGAGGGCCAATAACAATGGTCCTCGCCCACTCTGGTAACGTCAGGCTGTTGCTGCTTTGTTGTTATCTGGCTGATACTGAATATACAGGGAACCCTATGCGTTTTTTTTCTTCATAAATAAATTTTAAAAAAACCTCATAGGGTTCCCCGTATTTTCATTCTCAGCCAGATACCGACCAAGCAGCAACAGCCTGACGTTACCAGGGTGGGCGAGGGCTATTGTTACCGGCCCGCCCCAGCCCAAATAACACCAGCCTGTTACCGCCTAGGCCCAGGAGCGCCATTTTTGACGCTCCAGGCCTGTTGGCACCCCTGTGGCGGTGGGTAATAATTGGGGGTTAGCGCTAGCTGTTTTTGGGGCTAACGCTAAGCCCTGGCATATTAATGGATTCCGTCTATTAGACATCCTCCATTACTAAGCCTGAAAATCCAATAAAAAGAAAAACACAACACATTGGAAAAATTATTTTTTTACAAAAACACTGCCCCACAGCCCTCGTTAACCATTTTATTAGAATAAAAAAATACAGTTCATCTGTTGTAATCCATCGAATCCGCAGTAATCTTCTGCATACACGGATCTGAAACGAGAAGAAAAAAAAACACAAAAAAATGGGTTAGGACATTTTTTGTGCTCTCCGCAGGGGAGAGCGCCCATAATGCAATGTCTACTTAAACAGGAAGCATCCAATTGGTGCAAAACTACAACTCCCAGCATGCCCAGACAGCCTTTGGCTGTCTGGGCATGCTGAGATTTGTAGTTTGGCAACAGCTGGAGTCTCCCTGTCTGGGAAGACACTGGCAGAAGGGTCTGTTCACATTATCCAAAACAGACAATGTTAACAGAGCTTCAGACTTACCAGCCTGGATCTCGTTGTAGCTCCGCCCCTAATGACATCATCACTAGGGGCGGAGCTACACGGACCCGGTGGGCTCAGGAACAAGGGAGGGGATCTTCTTTTCTGTATACACTATATACAGCTATCTATAGATATCTGTATATACAGTATACTGCCCAAAGGGGCTATAGGAGCAGGGAGTCCTGTCAGTATAGTGACGGGATTCTCGGCTCCTGTATAGTATACACGGGTACACTATGCTCCCCTGTATACTATACTGCCCGAGGAGGTGAGTATTGATGCTGTACATCACTCCTCATCTCCTTACACTCTGTGGATCGGGCGCTCAGCATCCAACCCACGGAATGGTACCTGAAGACAGTGAGAAAATTGCCACAGGGGACAAAACTGGCTGTTTCCACAAATCAGGAAAAACACCAGAAAAAACGCCAGAAAAACTGCCAAAATGCAATAAAATTCGTGGCAGTTTTTCCTGGCGTTTTTGCTGGTGGGAAAAAATCTCAGTGGAAATCTAGCCTTACTAAAATACATCACCTACTTTTGCTTACCTGTGGCAGATTTCAAGATTTTGCTTACGCGCGACAAATTTATTAAGGCAGTGCAACATAATAATAAATCTGTCGCACGTAAGCAAAACGGCAGTCGAAAAAAATAACTAAAAACAAGAGGACTAAAGCAAGGTTTTATAAATGTCCCCCTATATGACTCTTTATTCTCTTTATTCCCAATAAAGAAATGTCATTATATGGATAACTACAGGAGTAAAGTTTTTTCCCTAAAGAAATGTGATTTTTTTATAAGAAAAAAAAAAAAGAATTACTGGGCAGCAAGATGCCAAGCTCCATCCATGCTCTTCAATAATCTGGCCCAGTGTACGGAAGCTGATGTTCATGCTGAATAAACACATAATGAAGTTATGATGTTTTAGAATTTATTGCAAATGTATTAAAAAAGAAAAAAATATATTTTGCATGGACATTTGTATTCAGACACTCGACTTAGTACTTAGTTGATGCCCCTTTGCAGGAGATTACAGCCTCCAGTCTTCTTATGGATGATTCCACAAGGTTTGTACACCTGGATTTGGGGATTTTCTGCCATTCTTTTCTGAAGATCTTCTAAAGCTCTGTCAGGTTGGATGAGAAGTATCGGTGGGCATCTGTTTTCATATCTTTTCAGAGATATTTCACTGGGCTCTGGCTTGGCCACTCAAGGACATACAGAGAGGTGTCCCTAAGCCATTCTTGTGCTGTCTTGGCTGTGTGCTTAGGGTCACTGCCTTGGTGGGATGTGAACCTTCAGCCCAGTCTGAGGTCCAGAGCACTCTGGATCCATTCAGCTTTCCCCACTCTGGCCAGTTTTCTTATCCCGGACACTAAAAAACACTCACAGCATGATGCTGCCCCCACCAGGTGTTGACCAGTGCCTGTTTTTTCCAGATATGATGTTTAAAATTGAAGTAAAAAAGTTCAATTTTGGTTCAGACGAACCAAACTTATCTGCACACAGGATCAGCCAGAATGCCCAATGGGCATTTCCCTTACCAAGGATCTTCTCCCCCAATTGCTTAGTTTGGTGGGGATGCCGGCTCTAGGAAGAGTCTTTGTTGTTCCAACCTTCTTCCATTTAAGAACTATGGAGGTCGCTGTGCTTCTGGGAACTTTCAGATCAGCAGAATTTTTTGTTGTAGCATTCTGTAGATTTGTGGTTCCACAAAATCCTGTTTCTGAGCTCTAAAGGCCTTTACAGGCAGTTCATTCCACTCAGGACTAGGTTTTTCCTCCGATACACATTGTCAGCTGTGAGACCTTATATAGACAGGGCTGTGTCTTTCCAAATCTTGTCCAATCACCTGAATTTACCACAGGTGACTCCAATGAAGGTGTAGAACCATCTCAGAGATGATGGGAGGAGCCAGAGCAAAGTGTCATAACTAAGGGTTTGAATACTTATGTCCATGCAAAATTTCGAATTTTCCTTGTTAATAAATTAGCATAAATATCTAGAATTCTGTTTTCACTTTTCATTATGGGATATTGAGTGTACAATGATCGGGGGGGGGGGGGAGGGGGAGGGAACAGATCTTTTATTTCATCTCAAGACTGCAACATAACAGAATGTGAAAAAAGATAAATGGTCTGAAAACTTTTCAAATGCATTGTACGTCTCATCTGATGTGTACAGTATGGCTTATGTTCATTACAGAGCCATCCAGGATAGATGTAAGCGTACAGATCCAGGGGCTGAATAGGTGAGCAACCCTTCTGTTATAGAGAGCTATACTGTAAAAATGAGTGTATCTAGGCAATGACTCTATTGGGGAAGTAGCAGCCTGAGGGATACATGGTCAATGCTCTGTATCCAAATCCTCAGGCACTCAGGCAGAGAGATGTGTGTTGCCTGGGTGCTCAAAGCAGACGTGTGATATGGAATTAAATGAGCTGGGGGAGGTGCAGCGAGGATCAGGAAAGTATGCCAAGAATACTAATCCCCCAGTTTTATACAATGGGAATATTACAGGATACAGCAACCTGGAGACCATGAAAACATCAGAGATACTGACGCCCTTTAATGTAGAATTCTTTTAACATGGAAAACTAAAGAACACACTTAACCCCTTCAATTCCATATGTGGCCATGGTGGGGTATCAGTTCCATCACTTAGCACTTTTATCAGTTGTAGTGTTAAAAACTGAGGTAGTGGAGGCATCAATAGTGTCATAAATAGTGGCATCATTTTACATACTGTCAAATGTGAAGTATAGTGAGCAAAATGTTTCATATGAAGCATATGACTTGATAAATTTGACTTAACTCATATTACATATTTTTCTTCAACTAAAGACAAAAACAAATCAATAAAAAGAGGGATCAGCACTGCAAAATGTCCTACTTACTTAGTAGTTGGTGTCAATATTCTGTACATGGAATGGTGAAGGGCAGCTTGTCTGGGCTCATGCTTGTACTCCCCTATGCTATAGTAAAATTATTAAAAGCAACAAATAGTAGATATGTGTTAGCCAAACAGAGAACCATAGGAACACACAAGATTGTCAGCAGAAAAAATGAACAATACAGTATTATTTAATCAGGATAGATATATATCAATCAGGTTTACATTCACTCACTGTAGATTTACCAACCACATCTGCTGGAAGTTCATTCCAAATATCTACTACTCAGTATAATATTTTATGTTACTCTTGATTTTTTTTCCTGCTAACATCAGATTGTGTCCCCAAAGAAATTATCATATCAACTGGCTGACCATCTAATGTGTATGGGGGGAAACCACTGACAGACACCAATGGTGGTGGCAGATAAGCCACCACCATTGGTGTTTGGCAATGGCTTCTTATCCAATACGCTTAGACAACCTAAATGCACATGAGGATATTGAGAGAGATGACAGCTTTTTTTTCTTTCTTTTTTTTTGGCCAGTTTAAGTCTGACCTCTTGCATGAGACACTACAGACTGTGAATACATCAAACGTTCTTTAAATATGTTCTTTTAATAGCCCAATATTATGCTCTGTAATGTATGTCTTAGTGGAGTAATGCACAATAAGGGGTCATATTCTGACTCAGATTGTTGTGATAGCGATTCATCCCTTGTAAGACCTCTATGCCTGACCCCCAATACGGTTTTCATCCACAAGCTGGTTTATTCTGTACATCAAACAACAGGAATACAGCAGAATGAATGGATTTCAGTATTATGCAGTCAAAAGATGATGCTTTCCTTAGCTTAGCATGCAGAATACATGAGTCCCTGTTACATGTGGCAGTTGCAGGCAGCCATGATACAGGAAGTGATGCCCTAAGCAGGGGTGTGGTTACATACAAAGGAAATGAATCATGGCTTTCAGGAGAAACTTGAGCAATACCAAAAAAGGCCACAAGGTGGCAGCAAATAACCAACCATAGAAAAATCCATAGGAAATGGACCAAAGAATAAACCATGTAAATTCCAACTACAATAATGAGAATATTAACTGTGTAACAGCACAGGTCACTTAAAAAGGAATGGGTCACATGACAGCCCACATTTTACTGTGAAGATGTATATTCCTCCTCTTAGATTTTTTCTATCCATTTCAACAGAGGACAAAGCCAATGAGAAAAGTGACGTAAACTATGGTAAACATGGAATTTTAAGTAAACTATATAATGTTGTAATATTGCAATCTGAGACTTAAGATGCCTTGAATAAATAACTTTGAAAATGTTTTAAAGAAGTCCTAATCAGCATAAAGTACATTTACACATACAAATGAGGTCATACTTGTTGAATGTGTGTGAAGATGAGATTGGTGAGGCTAAAGAATGTTTGTTTAGCATAGAGAAAGTCAGCACAAAACATGACTTTTCCTGAAATAAGATATGTTTTGTTAGTCCTTCAGGCTATGGGAATCAGTGAGTGCCAAATTGCACCTACCTGACAAGCATTATAATATACACATCCAGTAACACATTACAAAGACAGTCTCTTGGTTTCCTCATTTCCATAAATATGATCCAACTTGAGGCTAAGATACACCAAAAAATGTGAAATTAGTTAAGGATTTGTACAATGCATTTTTAGGTGAAGTTTATTTCCACTGCAGCTTGTAGAGTTGTATCTGAGACTATATAGCAAAAGTCATTATGATCCCTTAAAGGGCTACTCAATTGCTAGACATCTTATTCCCTAGCCAAACCTTAGGGGATAAGATGTTGTATCACGGGGGTCTGGCTGTTGGGATGGCCCCTCCCATATACATGAATGGAGAGGGCATGGAGTGATGTTACTACCATGGCCTCCAGAACCCAGAATTCTGAACACGGAGATCGCGAGGGGTCCCAGCGGCTGGATGCCCACGATCAGACATCTTGTACAGAGGTTAAAATGTTGTCACTGTCCAGGCACTTCTATACCCATCACAAGGATCTATCATTATTAAACTTCAGTTACATAGGTGACCTTTTACCAGAACAGAAGGAAGGAATCTCTCACTTTCTAATTCTTGTGGGGTTCTGCTTTGCATCTAAAATGCTAAACTTCATTCACTTGTTTTTTTCCTCATAGTGTCCTGCGACAGAGTTGCAGTGGTTCCCCACCCTAACCCACCCTCAGCTTGAGAAACTTACAGAATTTTTGCCCAGCTTTCCGTGAATCCGTTCTGTTAGTGTGCCCTTTAGAATGCTTTACAGTATGAGGTTGGTCCAAAACACTTTATTATTTGAGGTGTTGGCTGCCATTACAGATGAGGCTCCTTTTAGCAAATGACTACCAACAAGTAGCAAGATCTATCACTGTAGTACACACATACAATTAGTGAGACCCCTAGAGGCCATACAGCACATCACATATAATATATAGCTATACAGTTCACCAAGCCAGTCGCACTAGCATCTGTCATGGTTTAGTGTACTCTGTTTCAATCAATCAATTATATGTTAGCAAAAATGTTTTACTGAATAAGTGCTTGCATTATTACATTTCTATATAACATGTTCTATAAACTAAAGAATAGCTTACCTATCAATATGTTTTGTAGTATGACAGGAATTGTAGGGAGAACACACAAACTCCAGGCAGATGTTGTCCTTGGTTGGATTCAAATCAAAAACCCTAGTTATGCAAGGCAACACTGACACTACCTATGTTCTTTATAAGTCCATGTGTAAGGCCTCTGTAATCTGAAGTGGACTACTGCTGGTATACACAGGGGACTCTCTTCATATATCTTTTATTATAGTGAAATTGTTAGCATTGACGTCATTCACATTGAACTAATCTGTCTCCAATGAGACTTCTTTTCAGAGAATCTTCTTTCTCACACTATTCTATACTAACTCACAGAGGGTTTACCATGAATTGTATAGTCTATTATAGATTTGGTCCTATCAGTTCAAGAAACCTACAGGTTAATTGGAATTAATGTTACCCTGCATTATTAGCTAGCCATACAGATGCATATAAACATAGTATCAATGGTGCTATAGAACAGGAACAGAACAGGAAACATTAGGGGAGATGAATGGATGTGACGAGATCAGATGAGGTTTGCTCTTCCCTTGTAATTTATAACTGTCTTCCGAACAGCCCAAATCTAATGTTGCTATTTGCATTAAACCCAGATCACAACGGGAGAATAATGGCCATTTGCTTGTTTTTACCTCATTAAATCACGTAACACCTGCATGACTTATGGACATTGCTGTATGTCCTTACATATTAAATGAAGCCTGGTAATAGCTCTTCGACCAGGAAACACATTCCAAGTACAAATTGGTGGAAACAAACAATCATCGAGCTGCAGGCGCTGACAATAATCCCCATCACAAGGGATCAGAGTTTTCAGAGTAACATTATATAAAGAGAATCCCTGTTTGAACAATCCTCTGACATTACATTCAGATGTCAGAAGAAAGCACTATTAGATATTCATCACATATTACTGGTATAAAAGGAATCTCCCACTGAGCAAGATTAACACAATTGACTGAAGGGGGTGCAGGCCATGGGCCTCTATTGCTGATCGAGCCCCCTGAAGCCAGATTGAACAGATTTATTTATTTTTATAACTATTTAACATCTGACAGCTACACCATCCAGCCTTCCCAAGTGGATTGGATCATGCACAAGGACAGAAAGATTTGGGGGAAAAGGGGCCTGATATGAGGATAGAGCTGTTTGGGGGAAACAGAGGGGTCTGGGAAAGAGGACAAAGGTGTGTAGGGGTGCATAGAGGTCTGATGGGGTCTGGAGGAGAGTACAAAAGGGTCTCTCATACCCATAACCCAGGAGTCAACCATTTCTTTATCTGGCCCAGTACTTGACCAAATAAGTTCCTAAGTGAGACCAAACAATGAACGTATATATTCTGGCAGTGTAATGAAGACAATTATTAAGTAATGTTTTATTCCATAAATAGGGCTAATTATAAGCACCAATCTATCTAGCTGTCAATCAGATTCAATGTGTGTGTGTATGTTTAAACATCACTTCTGAACAGCTGGAGATATTTAGATAAAACTTGGTACACATGTTCCTAATTTTTTTTTATTTTTTTATTGAAGAGTCGAGGTTCGTGCTCTCGAGTCACCCAAGTGCAAGTAAAAAGTGCAAGTGTTCACACAAAAAAATGTGCACGAGGATTCGGTCCATCGCAAGCCCTTCTCCGAAAGGAGAGAGGCCCCCTAACACACCAAACCCTTCCCCTACTGGGCCAGAAGTCACGTGCAAGGTTCCAGGTACAATGTCCGCTTTCGCCATAGCTACTCAGGGACCAAAAAGTGTTCTTGGCGAACAACTAGACATTAACCAAGCAACCAGTAAAACTGGTTTGGCATTCCTGCCGAAGCAGGACTGCCACGGGGCATGGCAGGGAGGTGAGGAACCTAATGGCCACACACACCTCCCCTAGACTTCAGGAGGGACACCCAGAAGGGCTACTGCACCCTGACCAAATCCTAGTGAACATAAAAAAGAACACAACGTGAGCACAGTGACAAAACACAGAAAATATGGTGGCTGTCCACAGTGTGGATGTGCACAGTGTGATACTGCCCGGACATCTGGCCGGATCTATAGAAATTCCTCTGCTGTGAGAGTGCTCGGAAGAGCGAGAGATAAAGTGTGTGCTACGTGCCATCAGTCAAGTAGGGTCGCTACTCCCAAGTGAGTTCTGGCACCCTGGGGTCACCACTCCCAGGGCACTTTTGCATCTCTGTTCTTACCCTACCCAACCTTAGGGCAAGATCCAGAGAGTACAGGTCGCTTCAGGGTCCGCCGCCTGGACACACAGCAGACCTGCACCACTCTGTTACTTATATGTCAACTAAAAATAAAAGATAGTTAAATTAACCCTAGCCCTAGGGTAATGTCTAAACTCCCATGCAAGTCTATGGGACTTTTGGTACCTTACTCTACAAGCCCTGCTCTGCATCTCCTGGTGTGTTGGTCCATCTGGCAAACTACATCCCTCCTGCGAGCCATATCTCTCCCACAAGCCATGTCCATTTCATTTTTGGCCCTTTTTTAGTTTTAGTCCATGATGGAACACAGCTTTTTTGCCTATTATATCCAGATCACAGGTCCTTCAACCACAATGTCTTCATCATAGCTCAGCCCCACCTTATTCCACAAGCTTCGCATATCCGGGTGAATGTGATGGCCTGGCTTGAAAGCCTTGGCCCTCCCACAAGTCACACCTTGCAAAGCCACATTCCCTTTTATTTTTGGTCTTCAATCTTTTCATCACAGCTCCATCCATTAGGACAGGATATGAGGACAAGAGTGTCATTGATGCTTTTCCTTTCCCACAAGGTTTAAATAAGAAGGCCAGGAAATGTTGGATACTCTGCTAGTACATATACTGTATAAAGAAGAGTTAAACTGGTCACACACCAAAAAAGCTGTCGGTCGAACATGCTTCTTTGTTGAATAGTTGTTAAGGTAGTTATGAGATGTACCCACTTTTATTTGTTTTAAGTTTCTATTTTCTCACTGCGTAGTTATAAATCACAATATGGCGCTTGCTTCCTGTAAAACACCCTGCTAAAATCAAAACTAGTTAGTGGCCATGAATGTACTGGTTTGCTGAGCGGACAATAAAGTTCTTGACTAATGAGCTGATAGCATTACCCACTTATCAATTATGATGTAACTACTTACTTGCTTTGATAAAGGATCGCCCATACATCAATGTATGTAATAAACCTATTACCTTCAGGGCTGGCGTTAGAGCACGGCAAACTGGGCAATTGCCCAGGGCCCCCGTCCTCCAGAGGGCCCCCTGCGGCTGCAGTGCAACCCTGCAGTGCAACCCTGCAACCAGCAGCATCCAGGATTGAGCCTCACTGTAGAGTTCAATAGTGCTGCTAGTAAGAGGCTCCTTTAACACCCCCCCCCTCCCTTCCCCCGCCTCCCCCTGCTGCTGCAGCACAGTTTAGCTGCCTGTCGGCCGACAATGAGGAAGATAGTCTGTAGGTGCCAAGAGGCATGAATATCTAGCAGCTCCTGAAGTATTTAATGCACCTAGCCAGCCTTCAATAAAAGTAAGAAGTTGTAATGTGTAGATGTACATGTGTGATGTAAACAGTTTATCTGTTACATGTATTTGTGTATAGTGTGCTGTATGTGTGTGTGTGTAATGCAGGTATGGATATACACATGTATGATATATGTGTGATTAAGTATGTAAGTGTTGTATGTATGCATGTGTACATGTATAGTTTTTTTTTAAATATAAGTGATATACAGTGGTGCATCTGTCACTAGGCCTACCTAAGGCCTAACCCTAGTGCAGCAAATATCACAGAAGGGGCAAAATCTCATATATATATATATATATATATATATATATATATATATATATATATATATATCGTTGTACTTGCACTTTATGTTCATGGAATAAAACCACTTTGAATTGGATACTCAAGTGGGCTATGGTTGCTTTTATTTTTTGGATATCACCATTGGACCCTGGAACCGATATGAGATGATATCCAACAAATACACTCTAGAGCTTATCCTTCTGAATATCAAATATTTACAAAAGGACATTTATAACACAATCTAAATTGTCTTCAGTAGAGGAATCACTGAAATCTGCGAATAAGGAGAATTATGATAGTCCTGTTGAGAAACAGAATACATTTTTGACCAAATTTAAATCTGATATGGAGACTGCCAAGCACCATAAATAGCATAGAGATGCCTCTGACTATACATCGGGTCATATATACAACTGGACTCAATCTAATAATAATTCCTCTTTCAGACGCCCTCGCAAAACTAGACACCAACCAACACAAATCCAGACACATCTAAGTCAAATAATGATAACATTGCCAACAATGATGTTTTTTTTATGTCAAGACAACCCTATGGATACAAACCAACTCGCCATGGAGGCCGGAGACACAGACGGACCCATCAGGACTCGAGCACAAAAACAACCGTCCAACGCAACAGAAACTGAACTTCAAGAAAAAGCCACGCAACCATCACTAACGGTAAATATTTCATCCAGTACACTAACTGAACATCAGCTAGAACTGTTATCCAAGAGACTTAGTTTTTGCCCCCATGCTGCAACTGACTGGTTCCATTTATAATTGGATTTGATTCAATTTTTTCATAAACCAAACTAAAAATCTGGTTTGCACAGAATCCATGTACTGACAATGTATTTTCACCTGTTGTGCCCTTAGCCGAGGAGGGTTTTGTTTTTTCCGAGTTTAAATAAAATGTTCCCAGTAATTTTACACCCAATATTCAATGTAGTGCTTTAGATACTTATTTTGACCTGGTTAGACGCAACAATGGTAAAATTAAGGACACTCTCACTGCATACAGGTACCCTAATCTCACAAGAAATCAAACAATGGCATTGAAATCCCTGATCCATATTCACAATTTGGTGGTGAAACCCGCGGACAACGATGGAGCCATTGTGATCATGGATCGGGGAAAATACATAGCAGAAGCAGAACGTCAACTCAGTGATATACACACATATCAGCATTTGAACTCTGACCAGGTCCATAAAATTGCTCGGAATATAAAAACCGTCCTCGACGAGGCCTTTGACACTGGTCTTATTCATCAGACTTTGTATAAATTTTTGTTGGTTTTACATCCTACCACACCTGCTCCCAAAGATCCACAAGTCGCTGGTGGACCCCCCAGGTCGCCCCATTGTCTCGGGACGGGGGTCTATCACCAGCAACTTGTCAATCTTTGTGGACCAGATCCTACGTCCTTACATTATACAGGCAAAATCTTATTTACAAGACACCTCTGACTTCATTATAAAGATTACTGATGTGTATGTTCCAGAAGGTACTGTCATGGCTACGCTTGACGTTGTCAGCCTGCACACCTCAATCCCACATGATGGGGGTGTACAGGCGGTCAGGTCAAGTATTGAAGGTGACTTCTCAGAGAGAGAAAAAAATCTGATTATTACACTACTAGAACTCATTTTGAAAAACAATTATTTTTCTTTTAAAGGGGTTGTGCGCTGCCCTGCCTTTCGGAGCTCCGCACGCAGCATCCGAAAGTTCATTACTCCGAACGGTGTATGCAGGCTTCTGTGTTCGTGGCCGCTGGGTGTCACGCCCGGCCCCCTCGTGACGTCACGCCCGCCCCCTCAACGAAGTCTATGGGAAGGGGGCACAACCGCTGTCACGCCCGCGAACACGGAAGCCCGCACACAGCGTTCGGAGTAATGAACTTCCGGACGCTGCGTGCGGAGCTCCGAAAGGCAGGGCAGCGCACAACCCCTTTAATGACACATTTTTACTTCAAACCTCCGGCACCGCCATGGGTATAAACGTGGTGCCCATGTATGCAAATGTATAGATGGCAGTGCTGGAGGAAACTAGCATCTATGTGTCCCACCACTCCAGGTTTATCCTGGGGTGGTGGAGATACATCGATGATGTATTTTTGATTTGGTCAGGCATGATGGACGAATTTTATTATTTTCATGGGTACCTTAATTCAGTTAATCAACACACCAGGTTTACGTTGAATGCCTCCTACTCTTAATTTTTTAGATACCCTTGTGTCCATTTCTGAGAATCATTTAACTTCGGATTTGTATGTTAAACCCGCGGATTGTAACTCTGCTTTACATTTCTCTAGTTTTCACCCCCGCCCGATGATACGGTCTCTCCCGGGCAGCCAAATGCTCCGGGCGAGACGTATCATCCAGGCCGAGGACAAAATTGAGCCTGCCCTTAATAAACTGATTTCTTTTTTCCGACACCGTGGCTAACCTGAGAGTTTGCTCCTGGAGAGCAAAAATAAGGTACTAGTCATGGATCCTAAAAGAGGGGGAGATTGAAATAACCTTTTAAAACGTAGAGAGTTGAAGTGGATTCATACGCTACAGACCCTCTGACCGAGAGGTCTGAATGTTGATTTTTCTTTAACAGCACAGATATATAATGCAAAATGATGCAATTCATAAATTGGATGTTGTTTCAGTATGTATCGTGGTGTCACAGTAGAATAGGTATATGGTTGATAGTGATTGGGTTTTAATATTAAAGGGGTATTCCAGGCCAAAACTTTTTTTTTATATATCAACTGGCTCCGGAAAGTTAAACAGATTTGTAAATTACTTCTATTAAAAAATCTTAATCCTTCCAATAGTTATTAGCTTCTGAAGTTGAGTTGCTGTTTTCTGTCTAACTGCTTTCTGATGACTCACGTCCAAGGAGCTGTGCAGCTCCTATGGGGATATTTTCCCATCATGCACAGCTCCCGGGACGTGACATCATCATTGAGCAGTTAGACAGAAAACTTCAGAAGGTAATAACTATTGGAAGGATTAAGATTTTTTAATAGAAGTAATTTACAAATCTGTTTAACTTTCCGGATTCAGTTGATATATAAAAAAAAGTTTTTGCCTGGAATACCCCTTTAATTCTGTGTTTCCTTTGTACCCTAGATCTTCTAAAATCATGGATAGAAAGGTGGCTGAGACAACCCTGCAAGACATCTCACTACTAATTTTTTTGCATAACTTTAGTACAGCACTTGTTAAATTTTATAATTTTTTTTATAACAAATTGTTTCACTTATATACACATTGTGCAGTGTGAACATTAACTGGCCGATCACATTCAGAAATATGCCTTCTAACTATTCCCCCTTTCTTATATTTCTTTTATTTAATTTTTAATTTTCTCTTGATTTTATTATTTATTCATATTTATTTTTATTATTAATATTTTTTTACTTTTATAATTTTTTTTATAACGTCTGGCTTATGGCATCATTTAATGGGTCAAAGTATGTCTGTATTGATGATTGTGGCACCCGCATTCATTGTAGATGGAACCTCGAAAAATGTTGGCTCTCTATATGTAGGACTAGTGCAAGGTCATTACGGCCCTGCACTGTCATACAATTCCGTCACTCCTTCCTCGACAGGGGAGGGGAAATTGTGCCGATGTCTGCAGTGAGTATGATTGCTCATTGGGTGGATACTTCTCTTTTTTCAAAAGCAATAATTCTTGCCATTTGCCATTAGCTGTATTGCCACCGACTTACAGTCAATCTATTTATGATTTTTTCTATTTTTGTTTATTCTGTTTCCTTTTGCACTGTTTTGAGCTTACTTACCATTATTCGGATGTGTGCGCTCAATAGTATAGTCCGATCACGTGACCTAAACTAGTTCCGGTCACGTGATCAGAGACCAGAAGACTGTGATTGGCCAGTAAGCCACACTGCACAAGTATACAGTTGCTGCGCAACCGCAGTAAGAAATCTCCCACGCTAATGGCACCATAATCACATGCATTAGGTGAGTCCAGCCACTCTTCAGCCATGTTACATTGTATATATTAATATTGATTAATGAACTGGTTATGTGTATCATGATCCATTCTCATGATCTGTATACTATGTATATGTTTTTAACACCACGGACATGATCCCTGGTCACTCCAGCATGTCCCCTACATAGCACTACATATATGGACTTGCAATTTGTTATGATTTTTATGATGTGTTTACTGATTGATTATGATTTGATGAGTTGTTACTGTATGGGGCAGTCCCTATAAATACCCTGTTGCATCACTATTGACTTGCTTGAGAATGGTGTTGTGAGAACACCGAAACGTTGCACTTGCACTTTATGTTCATGGAATAAAACCACTTTGAATTGGATACTCCAGTGTGCTGCAGTCGCCTTTAAATATATATATATATATATATATATATATATATATATATATATATATATATATAGTAAATTTGAGTAACCGTATTAGTCCAGTAAAAAAATGTTGCAGTATCTTGTAATACCTTTTTTATTGGACTAACAGAATTTTGTTGAGGCAAGCTTTCGGGATTCCTCCCTTTATCATGTCCAAAGCAAATCTAAGCTCAAAAGCAGAAGACACAGGTTACATCTCACAAATATGCAGGGGTTAAGACAATAGATGTGGAAAATTCACACTAAGATTGGCCATAAATTGTCCTGCTATAGGAACATAGACTAAATAGATAACGATGAGAAAAAGGGGGAGGGAGGGGAGAGACTGATAATAAAGCAGGACAAAGTGAGATTCAAAAGAGAATCCAGTACAGGTTATAAGAAATTTTGATAATGAGATAAGAAGCTCAAATCCACATTTTTTGAGTAAAAAAAAACAGTATAATTTTGGCTTCAAATGTCTTTCTCTCGTGTGTTTTTGAAATTCCCTTTCAGTATCCTGATTGTAAGGTCATGTATGGAGTGGCCTGATTGGGTAAAATGTTGTCCAACTGGGGTTCAGTAGTCATTTTCTTTATGGAGGTTGATGAAATGTCTGTGTAGATTAATCCTTTCGTTGAGTTTCTGGCTGGTTTCACCAATGTAGCATCCCATGTCACACTTGGTGCATTGTATTGTGTAGACCACATTTGGGGATGTGCAGGAGTATAGTCCTCTAATGTTATATGTCTTGTTGTGGGTGGCTTCCATCTTGGTGCAGATATGTTGGCAGAGTCTACAGCGAGGTTTGGTGCAGGGTTTGGTCCCATTGTCTGTGTCTGTTCTTTCTTTAGGTAATTTTCGGCTGACCAGCTTTTGTTTTAAATTGTGTGGTTGTCTGAAGGCCAAGATGGGAGGTTCAGGGAAGATTTCTTTTAGCATCTCATCTTCCGCCAATATCGGCTGCAGGTCCTTGATGATTTTACATATTTCTTCAAGGGCCGGATTGTATGTGGCTACCAGTGGTACGCGTGGTGATGGTTGTATATCTCTGCATTGTAGCAGGTGTTCCCGTGGTGTTTAAAGGGCGGAGTGTATTTTCCTATTGATTGTCCTTGGTTTGTATCCTTTTTGTTTGAACTTCTCAGACAATGTTTGTAGATGCATGTCTCTGTCATCAGGGTTGGAGCAGATGCGATGGTACCTGGTAGCTTGGCTGTATATGATGCCTTTCTTCGTGTGTGAAGGATGGAAACTGGATTTATGTAGATTGCTGGATTGGTCTGTGGGTTTTCTGTACACAGACAATTGTAGTGTGTTCCTGTTTATTGTGACAGTAGTGTCCAGGAAGTTCACACTTTCTGTAGGGAAGTCCATTTTGAATTTGATAGATGGAATAAATGTGTTTAAAGCATCATGAAACTTTCTGAGTTTTTCTTTTCCTTCTGTTCAAATGATGAAAATATCATTAATGTAACGGTAGTATCTGTGGGGTTTGTGAAGTTGTGTGTCTAGAAATCGTTGTTTAAGGTCAGCCATGAATAGGTTGGCATATTGTGGTGCCATCCTGTTCCCCATTGCAGTGCCCATCATTTGTAGATTTATGTCACTGTTGAAACCGAAGTAGTTGTGTGTTAGGATGAATTCTATGAGTTAAGTGGTTACTCCAGGGCTGTATTTCCGGTTGTGGGTTTGGGATGAGAGGAACAGGGAGCAGGCATCAATTCCATCTCTGAGTGGGATTTATGGCCCATCTTAGTGTGAATTCTCCACATCTATTGTCTTAACCCCTGCATATGTGAGATATAACCTGTGTCTTCTGCTTGTGAGCTGTTACGCCGAGCGCTCCGGGTCCCTGCTTCTCCCCGGAGCGCTCACGGCGTCTCTCTCCCTGCAGCGCCCCAGTCAGACCCGCTGACCGGGAGCGCTGCACTGACATTGCCGGCGGGGATGCGATTCACATAGCGGGACGTGCCCGCTCGCGAATGGAATCGCATCCCAAGTCACTTACCCGTCGCGGTCCCCGGCTGTCATGTGCTGGCGCGCGCGGCTCCGCTCTCTAGGGCGCGTGCGCGCCAGTTCTCTGAGACTTAAAGGGCCAGTGCACCAATGATTGGTGCCTGGCCCAATTAGCCTGATTAGCTTCCACCTGCTCCCTGGCTATATCACCTCACTTCCCCTGCACTCCCTTGCCGGATCTTGTTGCCTTGTGCCAGTGAAAGCGTTTAGCGTTGTCCAAAGCCTGTGTTATGAGATCTCCTGCTTTCCATATTGACTACGAACCTTGCCGCCTGCCCCGACCTTCTGCTACGTCTGACCTTGCCTCTGCCTAGTCCTTCTGTCCCACGCCTTCTCAGCAGTCAGCGAGGTTGAGCCGTTGCTAGTGGATATGACCTGGTTGCTACTGCCGCAGCAAGACCATCCCGCTTTGCGGCTGGCTCTGGTGAACACCAGTAGCCTCTTAGAACCAGTCCACCAGCACGGTCCACGCCAATCCCTCGCTGACACAGTGGATCCACAACCTATAAGCCGAATCGTGACAGTAGATCCGGCCATGGATCCCGCTGAGGTGCCACTGCCAAGTCTCGCTGACCTTACCTTACCAGCAATCGCAGCAAATTGCCCAACAAGGACAGCAGCTGTCGCAGTTGACCGCCACGTAACAGCAACTTCTGCCACTGCTACAGCAGCAACCATCTCCTCCACCAGCTCCTGCACCTCCTCCGCAGCGAGTGGCCACTCCTAGCCTCCGCTTGTCCCTGCCGGACAAATTTGATGGGGACTCTAGACTCTGCCGTGGATTTTTGTCTCAATGTTCCCTGCATATGGAGATGTTGTCGGACCTATTTCCTACAGAACGGTCTAAGGTGGCGTTCGTAGTGAGCCTTCTTTCTGGAAAGGCCTTGTCTTGGGCCACACCGCTCTGGGACCGCAATGATCCTGCCACAGCCACAGTCCAGTCCTTCTTCGCTGAAGTCCGTAGTGTCTTCGAAGAACCAGCCCGAGCTTCTTCTGCCGAGACTGCCCTGCTGAACCTGGTCCAGGGTAATTCTTCTGTAGGCGAGTACGCCATCCGATTTCGTACTCTCGCTTCCGAATTATCTTGGAATAACGAGGCTCTCTGCGCGACCTTTAAAAAAGGCCTATCCAGTAACATCAAGGATGTGCTGGCCGCACGAGAGATTCCTGCCAACCTGCAAGAACTTATCCATTTGGCCACCCGCATTGACATGCGTTTTTCTGAGAGACACCAGGAGCTCCGCCAGGAAAAAGACCTAGATCTCTGGGCACCTCTCCCACAGTATCCTTTGCAATCTACGCCTGGGCCTCCCGCCGAGGAGGCCATGCAAGTGGATCGGTCTCGCCTGACCCAGGAAGAGAGGAATCGCCGTAGGGAAGAAAATCTTTGTCTGTACTGTGCCAGTACTGAACATTTCTTGGTGGATTGCCCTATTCGTCCTCCACGTCTAGGAAACGCACGCACGCACGCACCCAGTTCACGTGGGTGTGGCATCTCTTGGTTCGAAGTCTACTTCTCCACGTCTCACGGTGCCCGTGCGGATTTCTCCTTCTGCCAACTCCTCCCTCTCAGCTGTGGCCTGCTTGGACTCTGGTGCCTCTGGGAATTTTATTCTGGATTCTTTGGTGAATAAATTCTGCATCCCGGTGACCCGTCTCGTCAAGCCGCTCTACATTTCCGCGGTCAACGGAGTTAGATTGGATTGCACCGTGCGTTACCGCACAAAACCCCTCTTAATGTGCATTGGACCCCATCACAAAATGATTGAATTTTTCGTCCTTCCCAACTGCACCTCTGAGGTCCTCCTCGGTCTGCCATGGCTCCAGCTTCATTCTCCCACCCTTGACTGGACCACCGGGGAGATCAAGAACTGGGACTCTGCTTGCCACAAGAAATGCCTCTCCCCCCCTCCCAGTCCCGTCAGGCAAGCCTCAGTGCCTCCTCCTACACCTGGTCCCCCCAAGGCTTATCAGGACTGTGCCTTGCCTCCTCATGGCCCCCGTCCTGGTGACACCCTGCCCCGTGCCAAGCTTCACCCTCTGCCCTCCCTCCCCATTCCCACTCCTGCTGTATGGCCTGCCTTTGAGGAAACCCTACAATCACTCCTGGTGTCCTCATCCCATGGGAAGCAGTTGCCGGACAAAGAAAGGGGGAGACCTAAGGGGGGGGTACTGTTACGCCGAGCGCTCCGGGTCCCTGCTCCTCCCCGGAGCGCTCACGGCGTCTCTCTCCCTGCAGCGCCCCAGTCAGACCCGCTGACCGGGAGCGCTGCACTGACATTGCCGGCGGGGATGCGATTCGCATAGCGGGACGCGCCCGCTCTTGAATCGCATCCCAAGTCACTTACCCGTCCCGGTCCCCGGCTGTCATGTGCTGGCGCGCGGCTCCGCTCTCTAGGGCGCGCGCGCCAGTTCTCTGAGACTTAAAGGGCCAGTGCACCAATGATTGGTGCCTGGCCCAATTAGCCTGATTAGCTTCCACCTGCTCCCTGGCTATATCACCTCACTTCCCCTGCACTCCCTTGCTGGATCTTGTTGCCTTGTGCCAGTGAAAGCGTTTAGTGTTGTCCAAAGCCTGTGTTACCAGATCTCATGCTTTCCATATTGACTACGAACCTTGCCGCCTGCCCCGACCTTCTGCTACGTCTGACCTTGCCTCTGCCTAGTCCTTCTGTCCCACGCCTTCTCAGCAGTCAGCGAGGTTGAGCCGTTGCTAGTGGATACGACCTGGTTGCTACTGCCGCAGCAAGACCATCCTGCTTTGCGGCGGACTCTGGTGAACACCAGTAGCCTCTTAGAACCGGTCCACCAGCACGGTCCACGCCAATCCCTCGCTGACACAGTGGATCCACAACCTGTAAGCCGAATCGTGACATGAGCTTAGATTTGCTTTGGACTTGATAAAAGGAGGAATCCCGAAAGCTTATCTCTACAAAATGCTGTTAGTCCAATAAAAAGGTATTACAAGATTCTGCACTTTTGTGATATATATATATATATATCACAAAAGAAAACGTCCGGCGCTCAGGGAATAGCAGGTAAAACTTATGTATGGCTTTATTCAGAACGCAATTGGCAGGACGAGATCTCGTCCTGCCTATTGCGTTCTGAATAAAGCCATATATAAGTTTTACCTGCTATTCCCTGAGTGCCGGACGTCTTCTTTTGTGGTCTCTACTGAACCGGGAGCGGTACCGGTGTCCGTGGCACAAGGACGTGCAGCAGACGTGTTTGCATCATATATATATATATATATATATATATACAGTATATATATATATATATATATATATATATATATATATATATATATATATATATCGTTATCATGGTTTCCCAACCAGGGTTCCTCCAGCTGTATTGGCTGTTCGGGCATGCTGGGATTTGTAGTTTTGCAATAGCTGGGGGCATGCTGATTGTGAAACACAGATTTATGCATGTGTGTGAATATATCAATGTTTCACAACCAGGGTGCCTCCAGCTGTTGGAATACTACAAATCCCAGCATGCTGAGATTTGTAGTTTTGCAACAGCTGGATACACTCTGGTTGGGAAATATATATATTTTTCTAAACTACTCACTTAAACTACTTAAGAGGCTGAATGATTGCCAACTGTCCCATTCAAATGAACGGGATCAGTTCAAGCATCAGTTTCCCTCCAGTGCACGCCTGATATACGTAAACCCGGCCTCATTCGGTCTGCAGGGAGAGGGTATCTACCACTATATGTTACTGTATGTGAGAATACTGGTCTATGTATCGTGGTTTTAATTTAGAAACAATATAGCGGTATTGTGTGTGTCTAGCAAATATTGTGTGTCTACAGGGACATATGCTTTGTGGCTTGTGCTCCTGATCTTTTAACCCTTTCAGGACTCAGCGTTTTTCCATTTTTGCACTTTTGTTTTTTCCTCCTCACCCTCTAAAAACAATAATGCTTTCAGTTTTCCACCAACAAACCCATACGAGGGCTTGTTTTATGCACTACCAATTTTACTTTGTAATGACATCAGTAATTTCACCACAAAAATTCCCCCCAAAAACATGCCATTTTGTAGTTTTTAGCGGCTTCCGTTTCTACGTAGTGCACTTTTCGGTAAAAGTGACACATATTTATTCTGTATAACGACATGCACCAAAATTAGCATGTTTAAAAATTTCCTCTTCTGACCCCTAACACCTTTTTCTTTTTCCGTATATGGGGATGTATGAGGGCTCAATTTTTTGCACCGTGGTCTGTAGTTGAATAACAAATATCCAAGTATGGCACAAAGCAAAATGCAGGGCAGACTGGTTTGTGCATGAAAGATTGCAAAAAAGCCTGAACTTTACATATGAAGCAAGGTAGAATTCTGTTTCTGTATCATAACAAATGTATGTCATTTATGGAATATTGACTAATTGTGTTTGATGAAATGTCTCCCTCTAGTGTTCATCATGCCAGCACTGCAGTCATCCCGAGCCATAATCTCTATTTGCATATTGGTCCCAGAATCCCTAGTGAGCCAAACTGAAGCTTCTGTGCAATACTGAGAGCCAATAAGGAGTGTGGCAGGACAAGCAGCCTGTTCCATGGCTTTAAAGAGAAGATGGATTGTACTCTGCTATAATATGGCAGGCGAAATAGCCATTTCCATGACAACTGGTGACTTAGCAACAGGAACAAAGATCTTATGCAGAAGTGGAGATTGAAACAACAGAGGGGGAAAATCTTACATCAACAGTCCTTGAGAAATAAGGTAATTACCCATGAAGGAGAAGGATTTCTTCACCACAACAACCAGTATTCTGCGCCCCCACATTTCTGCGCACGCACTGGCTAACCGAATGGAATCAATGCTTTACTGTCAGCAATTTCTACTGCATCTGTGCAGCCATTATTATATTACACGTCTGTTATAAATGCATTATTAGGGTAGGACCAAGACACCCATAGACAGATACTGTAACTAACAATCATGTTTGCATTTATACCTCTCAGGCGGTCCACATGTAACGCAATAGGCTGCCGGCAGCTTAATGTAGAGGGTAATTGAAGTGATTATTGGGCCAAGTTTCTTTGTGATTAATAATTTAAAAAAAATAATTATTGCAGAAAAAAAAACCTTAGTAAAAAAAAAAAATACATATAATTGGTGTAGTCACATCAGTAACTAGTTGTCACAGAAAAATGATCATGCTATTCTTACAGCACAATAAAAAAAAAAAAAAAGTGCCAAAATAGCTGTTTTTAGCTCACCTCGCGAAAAACTGAAATAAAGACAAATCTTTTGCACTGCTATGTTAATGGAAAAAAAAAAGTTATGGCTTTTAGAGGGTACCTTAGACATTTGATGACTTTACCATGTCTAGTTAATCTGCAAATTACTGCAGATTAAGGAGAGGGGAGCCATCTGTCAGCAACAGATAGCCTTACTGTAGAGTCTATGTTCACATGATGGAATTTCCGTGCAGAATTCTGCACTAGAATGCCACACAGAGATTCCACAGCTGCAGTAATCCTGATTCTGGGGTCTGCAGAAAGAATAGACATGCAGAGCCCGCTATGTCTATAGGCAAAATAGGCAGCCGCCTAGAGCGCCCTTTAAATGGGGGCACCACTCTTCCTGCTGCAATAAAGGTTAGCCAGCATCCAAAGCACCTGCCCATCAAGCAAAACCCTGCCACGCTACCCCCACCTCACCCGTACTATAATAATCTGCATTTTTCAGTCTGTTGAACCGATCACTAAGGTCAGTCCATCATCCGTCCAACATCCTGACATCGTGCGTGCCTCTATACACCGGGAGTAGCCAATGGGCGGGGTCAAGGGGCAGCAAATTAGCTTTTGTCTAGGGTGACAAAAATCCTTGCACCAGACCTGTAGACATGTCTATTCTTTCTGCGGAGTCCACACTGAAATACTATGCTGTCCTAGCACCGGGATGTTTTGCTGGCGCTCTGCTATCGGGAAAATTTTCCATGTGGACATTCTCCTGTGTGAACATAGCTTGAGAGGCAGGGACAATTTATTACTATTACTGCATTCTTGATCACTGTATACACAGTGGTCAATAAGCACTATGGAGGGTTTACAAAACAGTGTTTTGTGTAAATTTGATGCAAATTTTTTGCACATTTGCAAATGAATGCAATTTGCTCAAAAATGTGTGACTTTTCGTTTCTTTAAAGATCCCAACGAATGTTGAAGTGAGAGCCCCATATGTAACTATTTTTTGGCTGGTATAATTTACACATTGAAACATACTTAGTGTAACGCTGTTGGTTGACCACCACCAGCATACCATGTATCCTGATTCTTACCAGTGTCAGGCAATATCCTCTGTGCCATGTCTCTGTTGTGCTTCCATGTCTCCCTGCTCTGGAGTGTCTCCTGCTGCAGTTCTGTCCTCTAGGGTCCACGCTCGAGCACTGGCTGAATCTTATAGAGACAGAGTGTACTCACTAATGGAGACACTCCCTATATTAATCTGCTCCACCTGTTGCCTGAAACTTTAGCAAGTTTGCGTATGCTGCACTGCTATATCTCGGAGATCTGTCTGCTGATCTCGTGTTCCTGACCCTGCCTATCCACTGGATTTCACCTTTGTTTCATCCCCTGGAACCTGACCTGCTTCTCCTGTGTATGAGCAGACAGGAACATAGTTGACGGCCCTGCCTGCTAGCAGCTTGTTCCAGCCAGCCTGCACCTGAAGCCATCTTGGCTAGCTGTTCTCACAGCCTCTGCTACCTGCTAATGAACACCTAGTCAGCTCTACTGTGTCTGACACAGTTTGCCCCATTCTGTCAGTTTGCCCCATTCTTTCTGCGTGGCCAGCTGCCTCTTGTGGTATACTGGATCCACACCCGTGGGGTGTTAAACTTAGTCAGCAGGGAAATTCAACCTTTTATTGATCAAAGAAGATTTAACAAGCAAAGAGAATCTTAGTAACAGATGTTTTGATAAATCTCATTAAGGGGTACCCCGTCCCTAAGACATATTATCCCTATTCAAAGGGGATAGACTTGCATAGCAGGGGCGGGGCGGGACATCACATGGGGTCGAGTCGTGACGTCACAATACTCCGGCCCTGTGATCGGCACCCTAAAATTTGTGAGCTGGCAGCGCTGCGTGCAGCTCAAAGAGGTGGGTGCCGAATGCAAGATTGCGGGGGTCCCCAGTGGTTGGACCCCCGCGGTCAGACATCTTATACCCTATCCTTTGGATAAGGGATAAGATGTCTTAGGGCCGGAGTACCCCTTTAAGAAAGCCTAGTTGAAACTGTTTCTGGGTGTGGACAGGCTAGACGTAGTGTGGCACAAGGAAATTTTTTTTGCAAGTGGCGCTCTTTCATTGTTACTCATTTTGATGTTCAGGAGATCCCCGAAATTGTTTGCCCCTTTCAACAAAAGCATCTCTCGGAGCAATGCAGAGGCTGAGTGGATCATAAGACTTGATATCTAGACTTTTTCTACTGAATCCTTTGGGCGGCAAAAGACAAAACCCAGATTCATCCCAGGCCTTACCGTTACATCTTTTGGTGGTGGTGGTGGGGGGGGGGTTGGTTTATAGGTAAAGGAGGTAAAGGCTGCTGGCTGTATTTAGCTCACTTTTTTTTTTGGGGGGTTAGAGTTGGAAAACAAGGTAGAGGGAAAAGTGTCAGGGAGGCTAGTCCTGAACTGGCACACCCCAACAAGTTTGCCTGATTGGCAGATGAGGGGAATGCCATTTCAGAGCTATCAGTACTGCAGCAAGACACTGCCGCTTACTGCCAGGGGGTGTCTGTTCCAGTAAGGAGGGAGGAGTGCAGGGCATGCCAGACAGGTACTGGTAATGGGAGGCTATTATTAGGGAGACAGACAGGGTGATCTGTCACAAAGACTGGGATCGCCGAACAGTGTGTTGTCTTCCTGGCGATCGAGTTTGGCACATTGCAGATCGGGTTGACAGGTTGCTGGGAGGGGCTGGAGAAGACCCAGCAGTCATGGTACATTTGGCACCAATGAAAAAGTAAGAGGTAGGTGGAGTTTCCTTCAAAATGATTTCAGGCAAGGACCTCCAAGGTAATATTTTCTGAAATATTACCTGTAGCACGACCCACACCAGAGAGGCAGTGGGAGATTAAGGAGGTAAACAAGTGGCTTAGTAGCTGGTGTAGGAAGGAGGGGTTTGGGTTCATGGAGAACTAGGACTTCTCTGTCAGGTACCGGCTCTACCGTAGGGTCAGGCTGCACCTCAATGGGGGGGAGGGGGGTGCAGCTGTGCTTGGGCCAGAAGGGTGAAGGAGTGTTTAAACAAGGGACTGGGGGGAGGGAACCTACAACGTAGAGGGGGAAGATACTGTAGATAGAGAGGTGGGACTTATTAATGTACTTAATGTAATGTACATACACCTTTGAATTGCATGTTGACTAATGCCAGAAGTATGACCAATAAAACTGACAAAATGGAGTTGATAATGTCTGAGGAGAATTATGACATAGCGGGTATAACAGAGACTTGGTTGGACGATAGCTATGACTGGGCGGTCAACATACAGGGTCATAGTGTTTTCAGGATTGGACAAAACGTAAAGGGGGAGGAGTTTGTCTTCATGTAAAATCCAGCCTGAAGGCCGCACTGCGGGAGGATATACAGGAGGGAAACGATAATGTGGAGTCATTATGGGTAGAGTTATATGGAGATAAAAATAAAAAAATTCTAATAGGGGTTTGCTATAAGCCACCAAACATAATGGAAGAGGCAGAAGATCAATTACTGAGGCAAATAAACAAAGCAAATCAGAATGATGTCATAATAATGGGGGACTTTAACTCCTTAACGACGAAGGACGTATATTTACGTCCTCCGCCAGCTCCCGCGATATGCTGCGGGGTCACGCGGAGACCCCGTGTCATATCGGGTCGGTCCTGGCAGCCATCAACGGCCGGGACCCGCGGCTAATACAGGACATCACCGATCGCTGTGATGCCCTGTATTAACCCTTCAGATGCGGCGATCAAAGCTGACCGCCGCATCTGAAGCGAAAGTGAAACTATCCCGGCTGAAATCAGTGAAATCGCGGCGTCCCGAACCGCTTACAGGACACCGGGAGGGACCTTACCTGCCTCCTTGGTGTCCGATCGGTGAATGACTGCTCTGTGCCTTAGATCGAGGCAGGAGCAGTCAAGCGCCGATAACACTGATCACAGGCATGTTAATAAAGATCAGTGTATGTAATGTTATAGGCCCCTATGGGGGCTATAACATTGCAAAAAAAAAGTTAAAAAAAAGAGTTAATAAAGATCATTTAACCCCTTCCCTAATAAAAGTTTTAATCGCCCCCCTTTTCCCATAAAAAAATAAAACATTGTAAATAAAAATAAACATATGTGGTATCGCTGCCTGCGTAAATGTCCAAACTATAAAAATATATCGTTAATTAAACCGCACTATCAATGGCGTACACGTAAAAAATCCTAAGTCCAAAAAAGCGTATTTTTGTCACTTTTTATACCATTAAAAAATTAATAAAAAGTGATCAAAAAGTCAGATCAAAACAAAAATGGCACCGATAAAAACTTCAGATCACGGCGCCAAAAATTAGCCCTCATACCGCCCTGTACGTGGAAAAATAAAAAAGTTATAGGGGTCAGAAAAGGACATTTTTAAAAGTATAACTTTTCCTGCATGTAGTTAAGATTGTTTCAAGAAGTACGACAAAATTAAACCTATATAAGTAGGGTACCATTTTAACCGTATGGACTTACAGAATAATGATAAGATGTCATTTTTACCGAAATATGCACTAAGCAGAAACGGAAACTCCCAAAAGTTACAAAATGGCGTTTTTCTTGTCGCACAATGATTTTTTTTTTACGTTTCGCCGTGGATTTTTGGGTAAAATGAATAATGTCACTGCAAAGTAGAATTGGTGACGCAAAAATATAAGCCATAATATGGATTTTTAGGTGGAAAATTGAAAGGGTTATGATTTTTAAAAGGTAAGGAGGAAAAATGAAAATGCAAAAACTAAAAAACCCTGCGTCCTTAAGGG
The DNA here is from genome assembly GCF_029499605.1 of Hyla sarda. Lineage (NCBI taxonomy): Eukaryota > Metazoa > Chordata > Amphibia > Anura > Hylidae > Hyla > Hyla sarda. The sequence continues at coordinate 127,305,309 of NC_079192.1, read as the reverse complement.
GTTAACTATCCTGATATAAACTGGGAGACTGAGACCTGTAAATCTCATAAAGGAAACAGGTTTCTGACTATAGCTAAACACAATTATCTGTCCCAAATGGTACAGGGCCCGACCAGAGGGGACGCCCTACTGGACCTAATATTAACTTACAGACCTGACAGAGTAACTAATGTTGTCACAAAATAGATCAATATAATGAAAATGTGTTGCTGGAAACCCATAAATATCACCACCGATAGGAGAAACACTCAACAGCAACCAAAGTATAAAAAACATGTAAATCTTTATTAGTAGTACATTATACATATTAAAAGTGTGGGCACAGTAGACATCGCTGGACAGAATACAGGAAGTGTAGACTAAACATTGGTACAAAGATAAAGAGAGATGCATCAACCAAACCAGATAGAATATGTATATGAATAGGGTATACAAGCATGGAAGGAATCAATCAGGATGTTTGAGAGGCAAAAAATAAACAAAAAAAACCATGGAAAATACAAGCTAGCCAGTGCAGAGCCATACACCACTTGCACTTACCCCAACGTATATTTCGCACTATTGCGCTTTGTCAGGGGGCGTGGCTATTACTGATTCAGAGTGCCATATAAATAGGGAGAACCAGCCAATCATAGAATGCTACAGCATTATAGAAATACCTTGTAGCCAATGAACTCAAGTCATAATTATATATGCAATCATGTGCATCTGGGTAAGAAGGTTTACCTGATACGTATCATACGCTGCAACCACCATGAACGCCGGCGGAATAAACTGTAGAGACGGAAGTGACTCAGGTCACCCGATCGCAATCAATCACGTGACTTGAAGGCATGTCGGCATGGTGATGCATGATGCACGTGACGCTGGAGGGCAGAGCCATATCATCGGAGTACGGTCACGTGGCCGCGTCGTCAACCGCGTCACACTAAAGACCATGGAGAAGGGTGGGACACGGGAACCACATGATCAAAACTCTGTCACATGACTGGGAAAAACAAACAATAATGTAGATAGCAAAGATGGGTGATGCTGTCAGCGCATGCGCAAATGATGTCAGTGTATAGACCCAACCAATGAAACAGTGAAAGTGACAAAAAATAAACAAAGTGATGGTGAACACACGTGAAAGTGAAAGGTTAGTATATAGCTGCGTGGGATACAAACCTGTTCAGAGATTATCACAGATGAAGATAAATCTGCAACTCTAAATGTTGTAAAGATACTAAAAATAATATAACATAAATACTATAATGATATCCCAATATAATTATAGAAAATGAGTCAAAAGAATACAGAATATGACTATGTATATAAACAAATCAACATGTACCTGTGGGTGACTAACCCGCAGAGTTTGAATGAAGCTCATAAGGTTAAAGTGTAGTGAGTGAAAGAATATGTGTATGTGTGTTAATAGGGAGTGAGCATATGTGTGCATGGAAAATACAACAGTGAAGTGCATTGGAAAAATTTGTATCAGTGAAAAATAGTCTAGCGGGCAACATGTGTTATATATTAAAAATGTAATGTTGGACCCAAGAATGCATGATGTAAACAAGCCAAAGATGACTAAATGCAAAAAAAATAAAATATAAAATAAAATAGAAGTACAAAAAATATGTATGAACAGTATATTCAACAATAAATATTCATTCCATATTAAATATTAACATTTGTATACATAAGATGCCAGGAAATAGGAAAAACCTATTGGATACATGTGAAGTATCTTAAAGTGCATAGATATTGGCTCTGCAGTGGCTAGCTGCCAAGATAACAAGGTGCAATGGAGTGAAGGACAATTCATTGAAGGCTGACTTCCACATGCGGAAAACTGAAAGCACAAAGAAACAAGAAGAAGACTAGATTAAAATGATATAAAAGTGAATAAAATCAGAAATAGACACAAGGCCGGACCAAAAACTAAATTAGTGTATATGGTGTGAACAGATCCTCTACAAAAGGGAGCATAACTAATATAATCATTGAGGCCGGATGGTTGCATTGTTTTTAGCTTGACAATCCACTTAATCTCCCGTTGGGCCAATAGTTTTTCCACTCACCTCCACGTGGACTAACGAACATCTTATCAATGCCACAGAATTTAAATCCAGATGCATCACAATTGTGATGTAAATTAAAATGTCATGAAATCGCTGTGAGGTTAGAGATGTGGTCTTGGTTGGCTGCAGCTTGAATGCCTAGGACATGTTCCCGTATTCGATGTCTAAATTCCTGGGTTGTAAGGCCCACATAGAGTCAACATGGGCATGTTGCATGGTACATGATGCCCGTGGTGTTGCATGTTATGCTGTGGGTAATCTTGTAGCATTTTGTGCCACTAGAATAAAAAAAAGTGAGTGTCATTAACCACATTCTGACAGGCAATACATTTGTCACATGACCTACATCCCCATCTGGGGGCTTTACCCCCGAAGGTGTTGTTCGAGAGTCAGTATAATGACTGTGTGCAAGTGTATCACGTAGGTTGGTGGACCTTCTGCATGTAATAGCTCTTCTCTCAAATGATTCATCTGTGGAACAAATACCATGGATACGTAAGTATTGCCCTACAGAAATACTCAGGATGTTTTCTTGGATGGGATGAATTTGCATGTAAAAGTGAATTGGTTGAAGTGGCTTTTCTGCATAGATCCGATTGTATGAGACCGTTAGAATCTACCTTAAAGGGTAGCTCCCACCATCCTATTTTTTTTTTCTGTCCCTGCCTATTGCCAATCTATCCCTAACCCCCTCCCTGCTTTAAATTTTTCTTTTTACCATTTTAAAAATAACTTTTTGTCTGCCTGGTAGTGTGCTCACTACCAGGAGGACTTCCCCAGCAGGCACCATGTCACTGATGCCTGCTGGGGGGGACTTCCGCCCTTAGTTTATCTACATAGGGTGCCTCCAGCTGTTTCACCACTACAACTCCCAGCTTGCCCTGACATCTATTGGCTGTCATGGCATGCTGGGAGTGGTAGTAATGAAACAGCTGGAGGCACCCTGTGTAGATAAGCTATAAGTTAATTCCATGCGGCGCTGTGGTGCTAGCCTGTTCCCTCCGTCAACCCCCCCCCCGCGCCATACCCCGTTCCCTCCATCACAACCCCCCCCCCCGCATACCGCGTTCCCTCCATCACAAACCCCCCTCCCGCAAACCCCTTTCCCTCGTTACACTTACAGTTACTGCAGAGTCCGCCAGAGGGCGCGCAGGGACAGCGGTGCGACGACATGTGCGGGAGGAGTGGCCTCCCAGCCAGTGGCCGGGGAGCCAATGCGCTCCCTCCCTGCCTGTCTGATTGACAGGCAGGGAGCAAGAGCAGCCTAAATGAAAAAGGACTGATTGCCAGTCCTTTTTGAGGCGTGACGCCATGCCAGGCTGCAGCCGGCCACTAGGAGGGTGACCCCTAGTGGCCGGTTTTTAAATGTAAAATAAAGCATTTTAATGAAAAAAAATAAAAAGTATATTAGAAATATGTTGTAGTACATAAGTACTACAACATATCAAAAAATAAAGTTGGTGACAGTGCCCATTTAAATGTCACATCCAGAAAGTCCATGTTGGTTCTGCTATGTCTGAAGGTTAGCTTGATTTAAAGATTATTACAATTCAGGTCATTAATGAACTGACACAATTCCTCTTCTTTTCCTTTCCATATGAAAGTTATATCGTCTATGAACCTAGCCCAAAATTGGACCCCGTCAATGAAATGGTGAGTGTCAGTGAGGAAGATTATACACTCCCAGGTTGGCACATGAGGGCCCGTAGACGTGCCTTATACTTGCAGATAAACTGTCTGCTTAAACATGAAGAAGTTGTGAGTTAATGCAAACTGTAATAAATTTATGATGAACTCGCCCACATCCACATAGATTTCAGACATCCTCAAAAACGTCTTGACTGCGTTGATGCCATGAGTATGTCAGATTGAAGTGTACAGTGATTCAACATCGCAGGTAACAATCATGTCTTCATACAAATGAATGTCTTCCATCCTAAGGAGGACATCAGTTGTATCCTTAATATATGATGGTATCATTTCAACCATATTACGTAGGACAGAGTCAATGAGTTTGCAAGTGGGCTCACAGACATTGTTCCTACCTGAAACGATAGGTCGGCCCGGTAGAGACGTAGCATGTTTGTGAACCTTAAGTAAGAGATAAAGGGTCGCGATGGTGGGATTTTCGACCATTAGATACCCCATCTGTTGATGTGAAATGGTACCTCTAGACACGGCTTGAAGAAGGATAGTTTTCAGTTCGATCTGAAGTTTAGAAGTGTTATTAAAAGTTGTTTTTTTTATAACAGGTGGTATCACGTAGTTGCCTCATGGCTTCTTTTTCATAGAGGTAGGTAGGCCAAATCACCATGTTCCCACCTTTGTTAGATGGTTTGATAACCACATCTGACATATGTTGTATATCCACCATTAATGTTCTCAATTTCTTTTGTCGCCAATTGCACAAATAAATCAATATTGGAGAATAGTGATAATGGGGGACACTTACGTGATTTCGGGGTTAATGTCTTTGGAAACCATTCTGGAAGTGAACTCTCCTGTTCTTCCATTAAAGGGGTACTCCCGTGGAAATTTTTTTTTTTAAATCAACTGGTGCCAGAAAGTTAAACAGATTTGTAAATTACTTCTATTAACCTCTTAAGGACCCAGGACATATGGGTACGTCCTGGGTCCTGCGATATAACGCGGGGTCACACGGTGACCCCGCATCATATCGCGGCGGGCCCGGCGTCATAGTGAAGCCGGGACCCGCCTCTAATAGCTCGCGGCACTGATCGCTGTGCCGCGCGCTACTAACCCTTTAGCCGCGCGCTCAAAGCTGAGCCGCGTGGCTAAAAACGAAAGTAAAAGTGCCCGGCTAGCTCAGGGAGCTGTTCGGGATCGCCGCGGTATAATCGCGGCATCCCGAACAGCTGTTGCACAGGAGAAGGTCTTCTTACCTTCTCCTGTGCTGTCCGATCGCTGAATGAATGCTTCAAGCCTGAGATCCAGGCTTGAGCATTCAATCGCCGAAAACACTGATTGATCCATTCCTATGGAGATGGATCAATCAGTGTAAAAGATCAGTTAATGCAATGTTATAGCCCCCTATAGAAGCTATAATATTGCATAAGAAAAGTGTAAAAAAATCATTATCCCTTTCAATTATCCCTTCCCCTAATAAAAGTTTGAATCACCCGACATTTCCAAGAATAAAAAAAACATTATGTAAATAATAATAAAAATAAACATATGTGGTATCTCCGCGTGCGTAAATGTCCGAATTATAAAAATATACTGCTTTTTAAACCGCTCGTTCAATGGCGTACGCGCAAAAAAATTCCAAAGTCCAAAATAGCGCATTTTTGATCACTTTTTATACCACAAAAAAGTGAATAAAAAGTGATCAAAAAGTCTGATCAGAACAAAAATGGTACTGCTAAAAACGTCAGATGATGGCGCAAAAAATGAGCCCTCATAGCGCCCTGAACACAGAAAAATAAAAAAGTTATAGGGGTCAAAAGATTACCATTTTAAACGTATAAATTTTCCTGCATGTATTCATGATTTTTTTCTGAAGTGATACAAAATCAAACCTATACAAGTAGGGTATCATTTTAACCGTATGGACCTACAGAATAAAGATAAGGTATCATTTTTGCTGAAAAATGTACTGCGTAAAAACGGAAGCCCCCAAAACTTACAAAATAGTGTTTTTTCAGCAATTTTGTCGCACATTGATTTTTTTTCCCGTTTCACCGTAGATTTTTGGGTAAAATGACTAATGTCATTACAAAGTAGAATTAGTGACGCAAAAAATAAGCCATCATATAGAATTTTAGGTGAAAATTTTTAAGAGTTATGATTTTTTAAAGTAAGGAGGAAAAATTGAAAATGAAAAAACGGAAAAAGCCCGGGTCCTTAAGGGGTTAAAAAAATCTTAATCCTTCCAATACATTTTATGGGCTGTATACTACAGAGGAAATGACCAGCTGATGCTGGTCATTTAACCCTTTTAATTAAATTTAAATGGTCAATTTACATAGGTGTTAGGCTCCTTTCACACTATATTATTGTTCCGTCTAGGAACTTCCGTCAGAAGTTCCGTCACTATATCGGGTAAAACCGTCCGTTACAAAACCCCTGACGGCCGCGACTAAATCGCATTGCAGCCTATGGGGTTTTGTACCTGCCCGTTTGCACCCGTATATGCCCGTAATTCCTTACGGACGTTATATAGTGACGGGACATCGTGGCGGAAAAATTACTGCATGCAACGGTCGGTCGGTTTTCCCCGATATAGTGACGGAACTTCTGACGGAAGTTCCTAAACGGAACAATAATATAGTGTGAAAGGAGCCTAAGGAGTGTGTTTGGAACTCGCACAAATCAGTTAATATGGCGGATCAGTGCCTTCATAAGGCTTCCATGATGGCCATATTGGCTCTGCTAATACAGTCAGCTTCAGTATTCTGCCCCCCCAAAGTTTTTTTTTTTTTTTACATTCAAAGAAACGTTGATTAATAAAAAAAAAAGAAAACAAGGGAAGACATTCCAAAAGGTTAAGGGACTGACAAAGTCAGTACAAAGGGACAAAGCAGAGAAAGGAGGTAGAGCATGCCCTGTGCGCAGCAGGGAGGCAATGCTATTACACTCGTGTCAATCAAATCTTCACACAGCACAGTCAACAACTACTGGTGGCTGAAAAAAAAAACATAAAAACATTCAATGGGACTGCTAGTGGTCAGAGGAAAACAATAAAAATTAAGAAGGAAGGAAAGAAACAGAAGGGGGGGTAAGGAAAAAAGGGGAGGGGGACGAAGAGAGGAGAGGAAGCCACTGAAAAAGGAAGGGGGGGAGGAGGATGGGAAAAACAAGGAAAACTCAGAACCTGCGATCCATCGGTCACCACCATAAACTGCAGTCCTTGGCTCTCCGTCTCTATACTCAGGAACTCAGCGACCTGTAAGGACAGAGAAAAGGTCCCCTACACAGTATGGGAGCCTAACCCGTCCTGTTAAGTGGTGACTCCAAAAAGGCTAACCATGGCTGCCATATTGCTATGTACCGCTCCTGACGACCTACAGAGTCTGCCATCAATTCCCCCATAAGACAGAGGAAAAGGACTTCCTTATACCAGTCCGAGACGGGGGCGAAGGATCTTTCCATCACCTGGGGATCACAGTCCTCGCTGCCATGAGAAGGAAATGAGCTTACTAAATCAGGAATAGGCAACTTTCAGCACTGCAGATGTTTTGGACTACATCTCCCATGATGCTCTTACAGCCAAAATGCTGCAAAAGCATGATGGGAAATGTAGTCCATAACATCAGCAGTGCCGAAGGTTGCCTATGCCTGTACTAGATACTGTTAGGATGGACAGGAGGAGGACCTTGAGATCGCTAGGATAGGATACACCAGAGATAGAAGCGATATGTAACACTACAACTGTCTAAAAGTTAAGAAGGTAAGGGCATGACCACCACACATGGGACATGGTACCCCCTGCACAGGTTTGGTATGGTCAGGTACATTCTATGAAGGGCAGCTGTTATGCCCCCTCCCGTAGACAGGAATGGTGGGGGCGTGATGTGATGTCATGAGGGGGGCATGGCGTTGCATCACGTCTCCAGTCCCGAAAACTTCTGGTTTCCGACCCTGGGATGCAGCTCCGCACGTAATGCGGGTGCTTCAGGGAGATCCCAGCGGCAGGCCCCCGCGATCAGACATCTTCTCCCCTATCCTTTGGATAGGGTATAAAATGTCTAAAGCTGGAATACCCCTTTAAACTTACTTTCCATTTTGTACTTTATTTTGGCAGTTATGGGATTAGAGAAGTGAGAATTCCTTAATTGTTTTCACTCAGTTTGTCCTTTTTAATAATTACACTATCTTGACAGACAATGTATTCGGTAATAAGTCATAATGGAAAGTACTGTATCCTCACCTCTTCAGCCAGGCTCTATACATACCAAAAGGTGTATAGCTAAAAATCCATTGGCTGACTACAGACTATTCTAAAATGTAGCCGCCAGCCTACCATCAGAGAAGCAATGTAACAGAAGAAATGTGCTGTGAACATTTAGGTACATTAGTCCTGGAAACATTTCTACCAAAATATTATCTGGATTTGCCAAGTTGGCAGAACTCTTAAAAATGAGGCAAAGCATAGAGGCAAAGATATGTGTCCATTGCAAAGACAAGCCAGAAAGTACGACAAGTTTTTAACACAACTTTATTGCTTCAACACAGGAGTGCTGCAATTCGAACAAGAAGCCATTTTTTACGGTTACAATAGGACATTAGTGCAGTATGTTTATTTTTAGCAGAATACTGTACCATATGCAACAAAGAACAATGAGATACAATGAACAGACAAGTGGTTATAACCATTCAAGGAGTTCAGAAACAGAAATCTCTAAGTCTTTTAAAGGTATACATCAGTTCAGTAAGCTTTCACACAGGAATTTCTTAAAATAAATGGCTTTAATGTGGAACAGGCAATCTCTCTATTGTCTGCCCCAGACCTAGTATACAATATATGAAAAAGTCCTACAATTATAGAAACATGTGGCAAAAGAGAGTCTAAATTACAGCTATATTCACCTGTTTAATCCCTGCCACAACATCCAGCACTATCTTTCTGGTCCTTCGCTGCAGTGATAAGGCACCCACATACCCATGTCAGCACTGCATCCAAACACTGGTTTCAGTGGTCTTATGCTGTATAACATTGAGGCCAGTGATTTGCTGCATTGTTGATGTGAGGATACGAGCACGTCATTGCTACAAATGTGTAAACAAAGATGGCTAGAAGGATCAGAGGTGGCGCTAGATACGGTGAAGATTAAATTGGTGCATATAGGTTATTTTATTATACAATCCCAGTTGTAAAATTTTAAAATAAGCTGGACAACCCCTTTAAACAACTTTATCCGTAAAGGTCCAGCTTAAGAAGAAACAAAGATGGAGTAATATCAAGATTCAAGACACAAAGTACCATGACTTTATGAAAATCATCACAGAATTATGGACTAAAACAAAACACGGCTGCCTTCTTCCAAAAGAACAAAGATCACACATCCAAAAGTTGTGTTTTGGTATTGCAGCAGAGCCACATTCAAAACCAGACACAAAGGACAGGTGCAGCGCTATTTTTGGCAGAAAACTGCCATGTTTTATAATTCTGTAGATCTCAAAAAAGTTCTATAGCTTTATGTTGACAAAGCGTAATTGTAAGGGTATGTTCAAATAAACAAAATTGATGTGGTTCTTCATGCAGAAACTGTGCCGTTTCCACTTCTAAAACCCTGCTCCCACTGACTTCATTGACATATCATTTGTCCACACAGGTAAAGGGGTACTCCGCCCCCTGATGGACATATCACTTGTCCACGCATTTAAAGGGGTACTTCACCCCTAGATGGACGTATCACTTGTCCACGCTGTTAAAGGGGTACTCCACCCCTAGACATCTTACCCCCTATCCAAAGAATAGAGGATAAGATGTCTGATCACGGGGGGGTCCCACTGCTGGGGACCCCCCGCAATCTCGGCTGCAGCACCCCAGACATCCAGTGCACAGAGTAAACTTCTCTTCTTGCCGGATGAACGGCGATGCGGGGCGGAGGCTTGCGATGTCACGTCCATGCCTCCTCAATGCAAGTCTATGGGAGGGGGCGTGACGGCTGTCATGCTCCCTCCCATAGACTTGCATTGAGGGGGCCTGGCCGTGACGTCACAAGCCTCTGGCGCTGCACCAGACGCTCTAAACGAACGTCGGGTGCAGCAGGGAGATCGCAGGGGACTCCTGCGATCAGACATCTTATCCCCTGTCCTTTCGATAGGGAATAAGATGTCTAGGGGCGGAGTAGTCCTTTAAACTGTGAAGCTAATAATGAAGTCAATGGGAGCTTTAGGGCTGGCCTTGCCATGCTGCTGGTAGGTTTTGCCACGTGACCCCACCCTTATTTTCTGCATGCAAATCTGCAGCAGAACAGTCTTCATTAACAATTTGGCTTATGCAGGTTGAATGTATATACATTACAATGCAAGATGGTGCTCTGTCCTCATTGTGTCAGACAGCTCAGTTTGTAGCCCTCTCTGACCTCTCCTGATGCCTAATCTAATATAAAAGATAAAATAAGATACAAATAAATCTACTGTACATCAAATGGGATTTGAGCTTACATTTGTATTCAGGACAGGTTAGAAAAGGGACTGAATCATCGGAGAGAAGTTTGATGGAATGTGCACAGAATTGCATCCAGCAGCTTGCATTGATGTTTATAGGTACATCTATACTGCAGAAGTCAAAGGGTAGCAACAAACTTCCAATTCTTTATTTGATAATGCACATGCATTGCAATAAAAATGGTTCCAAATATGTCCATAGCCTTTAAAACACATAACTATTGCTGCTGTCTCCAAGTCGATCGCTCTAATCAACCCTGAAACATTTCAATAGCTTCAACAAGTGTGAACAATAGTACTTCATGATGGGTATTTGGCCTCTAAATGTAACCCATAGATCTTTTAATTCCACAATATCTTCAGGATTTCTGCTTGCTGTCGGGGAATAAAACATTTGTAAGTAGCATAATTGTGATATACAATGAAGCTTTATTTGCACAATTCTGGACAACTTGCTGATAGAGAAAGACATTTTTGAAAAAGACATTTAAGAAAGATAAAATGTGGCTCCTCATTCTTTTTAAATTGACAGTAAGTATATGACTAAACCATATTTATGTTAAGATACAATAAAACATTAAGCCCATGGTTTGTGTTTTTTCTTCTATAGAAGGACATGGCTAAAAGAATCGCTTTCATTTTATTTTCTGATTAACATTGTGTCAAAAAATTACAATCAATGATATTAGGCTGATATTCTGGCACAAGTATACTTTCTTTTATACAGTGCTGGACATTATCTTATTACTAGAGTTTATATATATATATATATATATATATATATATATATATATATATATATGTAGCCTAAACTTAAAGAGGTACTCCAGAGATTTTTTTTTTAAGTAAACTGGTAACAGAAAGTTAAACATATTTGAAATTACTTCTATTTAAAAATCTTAATCCTTTCAGTACTTATCAGCTGCTGTATGCTCCAGAGGAAGTTGAGTTGTTCTATTCTGTCTGACCACAGTGCTCTCTGCTGACACCTCTGTCCATGCCAAGAACGGTCCAGAGCAGGAGCAAATCCCCATAACAAACCTATTCTGCGCTGAACAGTTCCTGACATGGACAGAGGTGTCAGCAGAGAGCACTGTGGTCAGACAGAAAATAAATTTAAAAAGAAAAGAACTTCCTGTGGCGCATACAGGAGGTGAAGGATTATGACTTTTAAATAGAATTAATACACAAATATGTTTTACTTTCTGGCATCAGTTGATTGTAAAAAAAATATTTTCCACCAGAGTACCCCTTCAAATAGTGGCAAGGAACTTTGTCACCCTACAAGGCATTGACTAAGTCCTAAAGCACTGGATGGATTGTTCCATATCAGATAGGATAAGAATTTCCCTTATATCTTTGAATTAATGTTTTTGTACATAAAAAGTATTTGTTAACAAACAATTGATGTTACAGGGGAAACGGGACAAAATGGAGGTGCAAGATGTATTCCCTTGTTTCTTAAATTGTATTCATCCTTTCAAATAAATAAGGAGGCCTATGTGTACGGTCACAGTAGGAGAGAAATGAGCACAGAAAACCCATGTAGCGCATAACTTACAGACTGCAACAAAACAACAATCATAAAGATGATCACAACATAAAGTGACAATTAACACCAAACACATCCACAAATAAATCTACAATGTGTACAAAGCCCAAGCGTACAGCATCTGTATATATAACACCCACTGATCACAAACATAGAGGATTAAAGCAGACACCAACTTCCTGTATTCAGCACAGTGGTAACACCGTTCAAACAGTATGGAGAAATACATTGGACAACTGTTTGTACATAAATGTTTATATGTATATATATATAATATAGATTTATTCATTTAAATTGTAACAGATTATTCTAAAAATAGCATTTTTCTCTTCACTTCTGATACAATAAACCTTTTTCCAACTCCAATTAGGGCTTCCGGTTTTATTAACAGTTTATATTATTACTTGCCTTTGTTAATTATTTGTTATTTATGTATTTTATATTTTTTTTATTTTTTATTTTTTACAATAAATTACCAGTAATATATATATATATATATATATATATATTTAACAATGTAACTAGAAAATTCAAGAAACTTTAAAATACGTTAGAAAAATGTACCTGTATACAACCTAATTTCAGTACATCAAAACCGGTAGCCATAATCTGTGGTCAAGTATAACAGCACAGGATGCATTCTAGTAAATCAGTCCATTATCTTGTATAGAGCTACAGACTTTTATTCTATTAATTACGGTTCCAGATTACACTCCACTTTTCCTTAAGTTTAAATAATTATTTTTACTAGCAATACTTGAGAAAATAGAAAATGATTTGTATTATTCTCTTTTGGCACCTAAACTTTTGTTTGATAAGTGGACTGTGAATCATACAAAAGAAACCGTTCTAGCTCAGTAGTGATTTTCAAGTATTTTTCAGGACTAAAATGCACCCTGTAAAGTCAAATCAATATACAAAATATAAAGCCATATCTGTTCTAGCTGCTTTTAGTATAAATCTCATAGTGCTCAAAATCTGGACACTTGGCAGTATATTCTACACACAATCTACCAAAATAGGTAGAATAAATTCAGCCATTGGATATAGGTCCTAACACATACATTCAAAAATAGTTTTGAGTTAACACCTCTCTGGCACAATCGGTCATACAACAAGAGCGTAGACTGCAAATGGTATATGACGTAAAAGCTCAGTTCAGACACTTTTTCAAATCAAAGCAATTAATCCTTTAAGGTATAGACCCCAAATGAATTGCAACATGAAAGTGTCGTATCGTTCTGTTGAGTGTTCCCAAGTAGAGACTCGGTGTTGTATTTAACATTACCACAATCCTTTAAAGAATGAAGTTTCTGAAAATGTTCTCAAAATTCAGTAGTTTTAAAACAGTTATCCATATCCACGTCAATCATCATGTATTACTCTTAGTTTTAAGTTATTCTTCAATGCTGGTGAGATATGGACGTAATATCGTAACCAGTATTGCTTGGACATATAAGTCAATATGTGGAGAACACTAATGAAAATAGATGCATATAAAAATAAATGTCAATAAATAAATGGATTATAATCATTCACTACAAAGGTATTTAAGAAGTCTTCTTCACAAAACATCTTCTCATGTACCCGCTTGGAAGTATGAGCATCCTGAAGGTGATGCCCAAATTGTAGATGAGTGGCTCCTCAGTATGGCAAAGTATTGTTTCACAATCATGTGATTTTTATAGGCGAGTTAAACTGCTGTCATAAAGTTTTTACAAATGTTAAAGCTGAGCAAAGGTCCAGACTGTTCACTGAAAGTAACTATGGTTAAAGAAGTTTCAGCTACATTAAATTGCAAACATTTGCAATATAGAGCAGATTCCATCCAAATGAAGATGTCGCTAGCAGTCCATATGTATGGAATTTAACATGTTCAGTTGAAGTCTGAACAAACCAGCACTGGTAAATCAGTGGTTGAAGGCTCATTTTTTCCCAGTATCTCAAAGCTAAAAGCCATCAGAATTTTACTCACAGTAAAAAAATAATTCTCTAGCAGCTTATAAATATATCAATCATTTCTCTATAGTAAAACAGCTAATGCTGATCTACAAGGGATACTGGCACTCAAGAACATCAAGAACAGTAAGATCTGTTCAAAATGCTGATCCAATGAAAAACAATTATTATTATGATATATATATTTTTTTAAGTCAGTTATTTTTTCATGGATTGGAAATTGTCTCTACTGTTTCCTCCATATTGGAACTAATAAATCCAATTAAAGCACTCTGTTTTTTGCCCATATAATTATTCTCACCACCAGTATTCCTGTAGTGTAATCTGTTTCATTCCAGCTCAGCTGCATTCATGCATTTATTACTGGAGCTGTGTCATGTAACTGCCAGTCTGACAACCACTGCATGCATCCATGTGTAGAAAGGATGTCAGTCTCTGTGAACCGGCTTCCTGTGAACTACATGATTATATCACCACTCATCTGATCCCTCGAGGCAGTTCAGACACAACCCCACCTTTCTTGTTCATCTCTATGACCCTTTTATAAGTAGACTGCTGCTGAAGATCCTATATCTGCCCTAAGAGACATGAAGTCAATAAAGTAATTAGCTGCAGAGTTATACAACTCCCCTAAATGCACTGCTTGCCTATTCTGTGTGCAGATTCTCCAGTGTGTCCTGTGTGATGTAGCCTAACACTGCTCTCCTGTGTAGAGCTGAAACCCCTTATAAGGAGACAGACTGCAGCTGTATCACAAATGACAATATATAGAGTGAAAATGTGTAAAGAAGATCAATGTCACTGATCTATCATTTACTGCACTTAGATATACCGGTATCTCAAAGCAGACCACGTATAGTAATGAGACTCCACTCCCTCTTCCTATGCAAAGTCAGAGGCATCATAAAAAATGTATGCTACTTTAGAAAACTATATCAATAGCAAAATAGGAATTAAGATGGCAGACAACCCATGCATGCTACATTAACTGAAATAGGTATAGACAAGGCATGCACAAGAATGACTACATAATTCTCCAATAATAGTCTGTGCTACATTACATGAGCAAAAAAAAAAAACAAAAAAAAAAACCTGGAGTGCTTCTTTAATCTTTTCTAAAGTGAGGTTTCCTGCCCATATATAGAAAGTTCTGTTAATAGTTGCTCATTTAGCGCTGACTGCTGAAGCATCTGATCATCAGAGTCCGTGTTACATGTGGTAGATGTTGTCTTCTTTGTAAGATCTTCACTTGGAAGCAAGTCTTCGCCTGGTGGTTCTGTTTCCAAATGAGCCTCATCTTCCACGCATGGCTGTGATGCTGCTGGCAGAAAACATGGAGGCAGTGGTGACAGACCCAATGAGTCATTATTTGGGGGATCTTCCGCTGGAGGTGAGGTATTACATATCTCCTGACTGCTGGCTGTGTCATCATTCTGTGTCTGCTGGGGCTGAAACATATCAAAATTCAATTTTTTTTCCTGTTCTTCAGTCAGCATCTTTTCATTAAAGGTGAAACGTGCTGAAAGGTCTATAGTGGTTGGAGATGAAGGTCCGGCACTTGACACAGTGCTGGATGGACCGCTGCTATCTGTTAATGACAATACAAGGTATTATTCATTAACTAAAACATTGACATATTAGAAAACCTGAAACTCATAACTGTATTATACTAATCATAAAAAGTTTACTATTTAAATGTGAAATGTACAGACACATGAACACATCAATTGTAGCAAAATAGGTTGTTAGGGAATAACCAGGCTTTACTGCTTTCCACAAAGAAATATAAAATATAATGACCACACCTGGGACATCCATAACACAAAATACAGAGTTCAAAACTACAGTATCCACAATGGAATTCTCTAGCTCACCAAAAAACTAAAAGCATAGCAATGTGCTAATTTTCCATTACTGCTACAAACACGCAATGTAAAGGAGTATACTAAACCAAGAAAACTTTGTATTATATGATTCAAGATATTATTAAACATGTTTGCCATTTTGTGCAAAAAAGTTTGCAGGGCTTGGTATCAGGGGTGCAAAATCTGGATGAGGACAGCTAACACTTCCACCTGTAATAACGTCAACGCACATCCGGCTGACAGTGTTCCCAGCCTCGAGCAGTAGCATATGGGAAAACAAGGTGTAGCGCTCGAATCTGAAAAAGCAGGAAACTTTTACTGCGACATGTTCAGTAACACACTGACAGGATACAAACACCAACGCATTTCAGATCAAACTTGATCCTTAAAGCGTTCCCGTCAGATCCAACAAAAAAATATATATTTGTAATATATATATATGTATCAGTACCTAATCCTGACCATGTACATTTCATTTTTTATGTGTCTATCACCTTTATTTTTTGTATCACACTATTAATTTAGCTCACTAGTCTGAATTCCTCTCAAAGGGAGGGGGCGTGGCCTCACTGTGCAGGTCTCCGCCCCTCCCTCAGTATTTTGTCTGCTCACATCTCCCCTAGCATTAGCAAAACTACAACTCCCAGCTTGTCCTCACTGACAGTAGCGGGACACAAGCTGACAGTGAGAGGATTTTTTCCTCCAGATGTGATCCCTGCACTCACAGCTGTCAATCAAGGAAGTGGGTCCATGACATAGCTGATGACGCATGGACACAGCAGGACTAGTATGTGTCCAAGCAGGCAGTTGTTTGACTGGCTTTTTTAGTATGAAATACTGAACATTTTCTAATGAAAGCAATTGCAAAACCTATTAAGTTTTGCATGCTTTACAACATATCAAAAGTTTTTGTATCTGACAGTGCCCATTTAATCATGGCTAATGACACACAATAAAACAAATATATATATATATATATATATATATATATAGTATCAAAAAGTCACGTGGAAGTGAAATCACAAATGCTTAAAATCAATGTGGAAAAAATACTCACAAAACATGGAAAACTGAACTGAGCACACTGTTACAATATTTATTATATATTTATTAAATAGGGAGTCATTTGGATCTTTGTTTTAGATACCCGAATATATATAATATGTGATTATGTTCAATATGCGCATAGGATTATATATAGGTTTTTCTGGTCTCTGTCTGTATATATTATAACAGTGTGCTCAATCCAGTTTTCCATGTTTTGTGAGTATTTTTTCCCACATTGCTTTTAAGCATTTTTGTGTTATCACTTGCACGTGAATTTTTGATACTATATATATATATATATATATATATATAAATATATATATATATAAATAAATATATATATATAGTGTTTGTTTTATTGTGTGTCATTAGCCATGATTACCTCGTCCAGGATAAAGGGAGTACAGGTACGCCCTTGTGTCCTAGTACTTAAGGACCGAGGGCTTACCTGTACGCCCTGGTCCCATTACTGGGATTTAAATAATTCTCACGGGCGGAGAACATTTCAAACCCGGAGGGTCCCGGTTGCTATAAGCAGCCAGGACCCACGGTTAATAGGTAGGCACCGACGATTGGACCAATGCCAGGCATTAACCCTTTAGACACCGCAATAAAAGTTGATAGTGGTGTCTAAAGTGTGGGGTTAACAGTGCCGGTAGCTCAGGGATGCTGATCGGGACATCCGCGGTGAAATCGTGTGTCCCGATAGGATGAGTGGATGGCGGGAGGGCCCTTACCTGCCTCCTTGCCGTCCAATCAGTCCTCTGCTGCTACCAGCCAGCCATGCAGCCTAGAGTAGCAGAGCACCAATAACACTGATCAATGCTATGCTATGGCATATCTGTATACAATCTTCAGATTGCATGGTATAGCCCCCTATGGGGAAAAAAAAAAAGTGTAAAAAAAATCATTAATAAAAGTGAATTAACCCCTTCCCTAATAAAAGTTTGAATCATCCCCCTTTTACCATTACCATTTAAAAAAAATAAAAAATAATGTAATAAAAAATAAGCAATTATATGTGGTACTGCCATGTGCATCAATGGCCGATTAAAATATAAGGTTAGTTAAACCACACAGTTGATGGCGTACATATAAAAAAAATACCAAAACGGTGCATTTTTGATCAGTTCATATACCATAAAAAAACTAATAAAGAGAGATCAAAAAGTCCCATGAAAATAAAAGTGGTACTGAAAAACTACAGATCACTGGCAAAAAAATATTGCCTCGTATGCGCAAAAATAAAAAAGTTATAGGGGTCAGAAGATGACAATTTTAAACATACTAATTTTGGTGCATGTAGTTATAATTTTTAAAGGTAGTAAAATAAAATCTAAATAAATTAGGTATCCTTGTGACTGTATGGACCTACAGAATAAAGATAAGGTGTCATTTTTACAGAAAATTGTACTGTGTAGAAATGGAAGCCCCCAAAAGTTACAAAATGGCTTTTTTTTCAATTTCCCCTTACAAATATATATTTTTTGGTTTTGCCGTAGATTTTGTTATTAAATGATTGATGTCATTACAAAGTACAACTGCTGATGCAAAAAACAAGTCCTAAAATGGGTCTGCAAATTTGAAAGCATTTTGAATTTTAGAAGGGGAGGAGGAAAAAACGAAAATGCAAAAATGAAAATTGGCCGGCTCAAAAGGATAAAGGATAAGAGGTCTGATCGCTGGGGTCCCGCCGCTCTGGACCCCTGCGATCTCGGCTGCGGCACCCCAGACATCCGGTGCACGGAGGACTAGCGATGCGAGGCGGAGGCTCGTGACATCGCGGCCGTGACCCGCTCGTGATATCATGGCCCTACCCCCTCAATGCAAGCCTATGAGAGGGGGCGTGACCGTCATGTCACGAGTGCAGGGGGGAGACAGCGGCAGGACCCCCGCAATCAGACATCTTATCCCCTATCCTTTGGGCGGAGTACCCCTTTTAAGGCTAAAATGGGCTTAGTTCTTAAGGTGTTAAGGATCAAGTTTGATCCGAAACACATTGGTGTTTGTATCCTGTCAGTGTGTTCCTGAACATGTTGCAATAAAAGTTTTCTGCTTTTTTCACATTCAAGCGCGATACCTTGTTTTCCTGGATATTAGGGGTGGGCTTACAGTGGTCCATCAGATTTAATTTATGGCAGAAAATAGCTAATTGGAGCTGGAATAGATTTCCAAGGAAATTTGACAGCCCTGTATCCAGGGCTGTGGAGTCGGAGTCAGAGTCGGATGAAATTTTTGGTACCTGGAGTCGGAGTCGGCAAACAATGCACCGACTCCGACTAAATTTAGATTGGAATAAAAAAAAAAAAAAAGCAAGTTTAAATGTCCCAATTCACAAAAAGTTATAATTAATGAATTCTCTACTATAAGAATAAAGATCAACGCATGCAGTGCCTCACGTAACCGCAAAACGAACACGTTAAGTGACTGTGAAGAAGGATGCTTTTCATGTGCTTTACTATTTGGCACACAACGCACAATTAGTAGCGGCAATACTTATACTTTCCATAGTGTTGAGTCCTGCTGTTACAGGGAACCCATGGGTAACCTAGCCTCTCACTGATAAGGGATTAAGGAAATATGTTTTTTGCAGGACTAGAGACACTTGCATAAGTGTAGGGAATGGAGGGTCAATAGTTCAAGACTGAAGCTGTAAACCATTGGAAAAACTGCTGCCATTCAGCTAAGGCTATAAAAACTTGTAAACTCGATTGTTAGCTTAAAGGGGTACTCTGCCCCTAGACATCAAGAGGAGCGGAGCCGTGATATAGTGATGCTCCGGCCCCTGTATCGCCCGTCATTACGCACAGAGCTAACTCGCTCTGTGCAGTAATGATAGCGCGGTGCCGCATCGGCGATTCCGGGGGTCCCCTTTGGAAAGGGGATAAGATGTCAGATCGCCGGGGTCCCGCTGCTGGGGAACCCCCGGGATCGCCGCTGCGGCACCGCGGGCTCATTACTGCACAGAGCGAGCGAGTAATGACGGGCGATACAGGGGCCGGAACATCGTTACATCACGGCTCCGCCCCTCATGATGTCACGGCCCGCCCCCTCAATACAAGTCTATGGGAAGGGGTGTGGGGGTCGTCACGCCCCCTGCCATAGACTTGCATTAAGGGGGTGGGCCGTGATGTCACGAGGGGCGGAGTCATGATGTAACGCTGCTCCATCCCCTGTATAGCCCATCATTACGCACAGAGCGAACTCTCTCTGTGTAGTAATGAAAGCGCGGTGCCGCAGTGGCGATCCCGGGGGTCCCCAGCAGCAGGACCCCGGCGATCTGACATCTTATCCCCTATCCTTTGGATAGGGGATAAGATGTCTAGGGGCGGAGTACCCCTTTAAACTTGACTATGGGATTCTACTAGGGAAATCATGTTTTATAATAAATGCCCCTTCCTGGATCCTCCCACTGCCCTATCTTCAGCAGCAGATCAGCACACAAACTGTTCAATACATTAGACTGTTGGCTTCCCAGCCAGTAGTCCTGTGGTAATGACATGTATGTTGCCTTTCTTTCCTTCAAGGAATGTATAAAATACATTCACATATTAATACAGAGGAGTCGGGGAGTTGGAGTTGGAAGCACAGAAAACTCCGGAGTCGGAGTTGGAACATTTATCTACCGACTCCACAGCCCTGCCTGTATCATGCTAAGAGATGCAGACATGGGATAGTATAAATATGAAATAAATTATACAGCCTACCTAATGGCTGTTTGCAAAGTTATAAAATTGTGTTTTCCTTGTCATAGAGGCGATTCTGGGTTGCAGAATGCATGCTTGACATTTAAGCTCTGAGCATGACAGAGCTGAGAATTCCCTTTAACCCCTTAATGACTCAGGACATATATTTAGGTCCTGTGCCGGCTCCCACGAAATAATGCGGGGTCACGTGGTGACCGCGCGTCATATCGGGTCGGTCCCGGCGGCTAAAGGTTGCCGGGACCCGTGGCTAATACCGGACATCACCGATCCCGGTGATGTCTGGTATTAACCCTTTAGACATGGAGATCAACTTTGATCGCTGCATCTAAAGTGAAAGTAAAAGCATCCCCAGCAACTCAGTTGGGCTGATCGCGGTGAAACTGCAGTGTCCCGATCAGCTGTACGGACACAGGGAAGGTCCCTACATGCCTCCTCGTTGTCCGATCGCCGAATGACTGCTCCGTGCCTGAGATCCAGGCAGGAGCAATCGAGGGCCGAAAACACTGATCAATGCTATTTTATGGTATAGCATTGATCAGTGCATGCAATCAATGTACTGCATGTTATAGTCCCCTATGGGGGCTATAACAGTGCAAAAAAAAAAATTTAAGATTTTTTTTTTTTTATGCATTCATTTTCTTGTTAACTTTCTAGAAGTAAGACAAAATCAAACCTAGATAAGTAGGATATCATTTTAATCTTCTGAACCTACAGAATAAAGTGAAGGTGTCATTTTTATCGATAAATGCACTGCGTAGAAACAAAAGCCCCCAGAAGTTACAAAATGGCTTTTTTTCTTCAATTTTGTCGCACAAATTTTTTTTGTGGTTTTGCCGTAGATTGTTGGTTAAAATGACTGATGTCATTACAAAGTAAAATTGGTGGCGCCAAAAAAAAAAAGCCATCATATGAGTTTGTAGGTCAAAATTGAAAGAGTTATGATTTTTAAAGGGTGAGGAGGAAAAAACTAAAGTGCAAAAATTGAAAAACCCTGAGTCCTTAAGGGGTTAAAGGCATGCAGACTGCCAAATATCCACCAAAAGAATTAAGAGGTAGATATAATACTAAAGTACTCAGTAAATAGATTAAAGACACTTGCCCAGATTTGCTTTATCTGTTAACTTCTTAGGCAGTTAAAACCAACTATAAATTAGCTTAAATTGTGCAAGAATATTGGCTCATGGTGTTGCATCTAAAGCAATATACTTTTGTCAAAGCCACACCTTCTTTTACATAAGCCGCACTCCATTGTCAGCCACAGCTTGAAAAATACATTGTTAAATAGTGTTCACAGCTTGTAGCCAATGTTTTGGTGCAAATTGTGCCTGAACTCAAATGTATTTTTATGTATTCATTATTATTATTCATTATTCTTGACAGTGAAGAATAATGAATATGCATAAGATGTACGGGCATAGTACGGCATACAGGATGGAGGCAGGGGAGTTTGGAAAGTCGACTTTCCACTTCCGTTGCGCACTAAACAGAATTACCATTCTAGCAATGGGGCCATATCTTCACAATGCAAGGACCAATTTTAGTTAAGTGATTCCTTATTTTATTCCTGTTCATCCGCAGTATAACCCAGTAAATTGGAAGCCTGTCAGTTTTCCTCTAGGTTGATTAAGAATGATAGAAATTAGAATTTGTTTTACTTTATATAAGCATTAAACGGGTACTCCGCCCCTAGACATCTTATCTCCTATCCAAAGGGGACCCCCACAATCTCTCCTGCAGCACCCCTGTCTTTCAGCTGCACACAGCAAGGATCGCTCTGTGGCAGATGACGGGTGGTGCAGGGGACGAAGTGTCCCCTAAATGCGAGTCTATGGGAGGGGGCGTGGCGGACGTCACGCCCCCTCCCATAGACTTGCATTCAGGAGGCAGAGCATGGCATCATGAGGGGGCAAAGCCGTGCAGCTGAATGACAGGGGTGCTGCAGGAGAGATCCCAGTGGCGGGACCACTGCTATCAGACATCTTATCCCCTATCCTTTGGATAGAAGATAAGATGTCTAGGGGCGGAGTACCCCTTTAATGTAGTTAAAAGGGCAGGAGGGGTTCATCGGTAACAGAGTCTTTTTAATATGTCTGCTTCAGCAGGGTTGTTTTAACAAAACAATGACCTAGATTTACCAAAAGATTGACTGCTTAAAGTGTACCTGTCATCAACAAAAACTTTATATAATGTAGAAAATACCATTATATGGGTTTAAAAATATGTATATTTTTGTCCCTGCAGCTATTGCCTGTATGTCTCTATGAGGAGTTCAAATACAGTAAGTGCAGGTGGACAAGCAGGGCTCCGCGCACCCAGGACAAGCAGGGCTCCGCGCACCCAGGACAAGCAGGGCTCCGCGCACCCAGGACAAGCAGGGCTCCGCGCACCCAGGACAAGCAGGGCTCCGCGCACCCAGGACAAGCAGGGCTCCGCGCACCCAGGACAAGCAGGGCTTCGCGCACCCAGGACAAGCAGGGCTCCGCACACCCAGGACAAGCAGGGCCCCGCACACTCAGGACAAGCAGGGCTCCGCACACTCAGGACAAGCAGGGCTCCGCACACTCAGGACAAGCAGGGCTCCGCACACTCAAGACAAGCAGGGCTCCGTACACTCAGGACAAGCAGGGCTCCGTACACCGATGACAAGCAGGGCTCCGTACACCGAGGACAAGCAGGGCTCTGTACACCGAGGACAAGCAGGGCTCTGTACACCGAGGACAAGCAGGGCTCTGTGCCCTGAAGACAAGCAGGGCTCTGTTCTAAATGATATAAAAAGTTTTTGTTGACAACAGGTACACTTTAAACTGAAAAAAGACAATATAAGGATGTGGCAAATTTATCACAGTGGCTTATGGAGTTTCAAAAATTTGGCATCGCCTTTGTCTAGGTTTAACACCTTAAGGACCAAGGACGTACCGGTACGTCCTTGGTCCTGCTCTTCTGATATAACGCGGGGTTACACAGTAACCCCGCGTCATATCACGGCGGGCCCGGCGTCATAGTGAAGCCGGGACCCGCCTCTAATAGCGCGCAGCGCCGATCGCGGCGCCGCGCGCTATTAACCCTTTAGCCGCGCGCTCAGAGCTGAGCCGCGCGGCTAAAAGTGAAAGTGAAAGTTCCCGACCAGCTCAGTCGAGCTGTTCGGGATAGCCGCGGCTTATCGCGGCATCCCGAACAGCTGACAGGACAGCGGGAGGGCCCCTTCCTGCCTCCTCGCTGTCCAATCGCCGAATGACTGCTCAGTGCCTGAGATCCAGACATGAGCAGTCATGCGGCAGAATCGTTGATCACTGGTTTCTTATGAGAAACCAGTGATCAGCATAGAAGATCAGTGTGTGCAGTGTTATAGGTCCCTATGGGAGCTATAACACTGCAAAAAAAAAGTGAATAAAGATCATTTAACTCCTCCCCTATTAAAAGTTTGAATCACCCCCCTTTTCCAATAAAAAAAAAAAAACAGTGTAAATAAAAATAAAAATAAACATATGTGGTATCACCGCGTGCGGAAATGTCCGAATTATAAAAATATATCATTAATTAAACCGCTCGGTCAATGGCGTGCGCGCAAAAAAATTCCAAAGTCCAAAATAGTGCATTTTTGGTCACTTTTTATATCATTTAAAAATGATCAATAAGTCCTATCAATGCAAAAATGGTACCGTTAAAAACTTCAGATCACGGCGCAAAAAATTAGCCATCATACCGCCCCATACACGGAAAAATAAAAAAGTTATAGGGGTCAGAAGATGACAATTTTAAACGTATTCATTTTCCTGCATGTAGTTATGATTTTTTCCAGAAGTCCGACAAAATCAAACCTATATAAGTAGGGTATCATTTTAATCGTATGGACCTACAGAATACATATCAGGTGTCATTTTTACCGAAAAATGTACTACGTAGAAACGGAAGCCCCCAAAAGTTACAAAACAGCGTTTTTTTTTCAATTTTGTCGCACAATGATTTTTTTTCCCGCTTCACCATAGATTTTTGGGCAAAATGAATCACGTCATTACAAAGTAGAATTGGTGGCGCAAAAAATAAGCCATCATATGGATTTTTAGGTGTAAATTTGAAAGAGTTATGATTTTTTAAAGGCAAGGAGCAAAAAACGAAAATGCAAAAACGGAAAAAACCCCGGTCCTTAAGGGGTTAATTTTAGACATGTTTAACTTTTATGCTAATGTCACATTGGCTTAAAAAAATATCTGACACATTTTGGTGCCACACCCCTTTATAGTAAAGCCATTGGTAAGCTATGTCCTCTTGCTAAGTGAAGCACAAAGAGTGTCTAAAACATATAAGAAATGTGTTCAAAATGGAGATTGTGACCCACTGTGCAAAATTTTGATGCAGTGTACATCAAAGCTGAGGAAAATACACATTGATAAATTTGCCCCAATATTGTAACAATATATTTTATTGGAACTGCCATTTAGATAAAAAAAATACAACCAGATTAGTCGAACAGCATTACTACAGTAGACCAAACAATGATAAAAATGTAATTAAATGTAATAGCGGGCATCAGTGTGATAGCTGATGTCGGCTATTAGAGGTGAGGTCCTGGTTGCTGATTGCTCCTGTACTTGACATAAATGTACATCATGGTGCACTAAGTACCAGGGCACCATAACTTACATTTACAACACGTGTCCTCTATTGGTTGAAAACAAAAAGGTGTGCATAGCTTCCGATAGTATTTCTAGAAGCATTACATATAGATTCAAACATCTAAATAATCTTTATACAGTAACATATACACAAAAAGAACTTACACCAAGGAGGCCGCTCTGAGCGGTGCCGTAAAGGAAGTGATGAAGAAGAGAGAATTCTGTGAGGCAGATAAACATCTCCTGCTGGATGGCGGTTCATGGAGTCACATCCCGCTGGTGGAACAAAGGAACAAATGGAAGAGATTACCCAACTGTGACAGAGATACTACTATAGGTAGATATTATTTAAAGGGGAACTCCGGAGGAAAGACATTTTTTTTAAATCAATTGGTGCCAGAAAGTTAAACAGATTTGTAAATTACTTCTATTTAAAAATCTAAATCCTTCCAGCACTTATCAGCTGCTATATGCTACAGAGGAAGTTTTACATTGGAGTACCCCTTTAAGGTCAAGATACCAGTCAAAGTGTTGACTATGTAAGACATCTTAGTTGACATCTGTGTTTTGCTGCTATCTGTATGTAAAAAAAATGTATGAATTTTGATGAACTTTTGCACATTATCATCAGTTCAGTGCTTAATGTAACCCTTTCTTGTTTTGCAGCTGCTGTTTCTCACTTTTGCTCACATAGCACCTTGCAAAGCCAGTACATCAGTAACCCTTTCTGCCCCGACATGCCATCTTTAGTAGTGTATTGTGTACATCATCCCCATCCCAGTTCAGCCTATCCGGTGCATGTTCACCAGAATTATGCCAAAGCATAGCAGAGAGGAGTAGGTGTCAAACTACAGGTATGCCTTAAAGGTGAAATCTAGGGTCCCCCTTACTGATGCTCATTTGACTCAACAAATGGGAAGGAGTTAACAGATAGTCTCCTCTTCTTAACTGTGGTTTACATAATTTCAACATGTTCAGTCTTCATGGTTACAGCAGCCATTCTTATAAAATGATATAGAGCAGCACGAGCCCCTCATACATGTCAATCAAACAACATAAGACTCACTGTGTAGCTTTGGCTACTTACTACCATACAGCGTAGCTACAGTAAGTGATTATAGCTGTGCCCTACTAGGGCATAGCTAAAAAACTGTCCCAACAGTTGAAGTGGTAGTAAGATTTAAACTGTAATTTTGCCTCAAGGCTGCTTTCAGAGAGCCATAGTACAGGTGGCTATTTGTGCACGTATTATGAGTGCAACACCCATACCTGTTGTTCATTAGAGCTGGAGTTAGTGCAACACAGGCTACTATAGTGCTCACACATATAGTACCTCACATACAGTCATGGCTGTAAATGTTGGCACCCCTGAATTTTTTTTTAATAGAAAATGAAGTATTTCTCACAGAAAAGGCTTGCAGTAACACATGTTTTGCTATATACAATATTATTCCCTTTAGTGTGCATTGGAACTAAACCAGTAAAGGGAGGAAAAAAAGCTAATTGGACATAATGTCACACCAAACTCCAAAAATGGTCTAGACAAAATTATTGGCACCCTTTCAAAATTGGGGAAAAATAAGATTGTTTCAAGCATGTGATGCTCCTTTAAACTAACCTGGGGCAAGCAACAGGTGTGGGCAATATAAAAAAAATCCCACCTGAAAGCAGATTAAAAGGAGAGAAGTTCACTTAGTCTTTGCATTGTGTGTCTGTGTGTTCCACACTCAGCATGGACAACAGAAAGAGGAGAAGAGAACTGTCTGAGGCCTTGAGAACCATAATTGTGGAAAAATATCAACAATCTCAAGGCTACAAATCAATCTCCAGAGATCTAGATTTGCCTTTGTCCACAGTGCGCAATATTATCAAGAAGTTTGCAACCCATGGCACTGTAGCGAATCTCCCTGGGCGTGGACGGAAGAGAAAAATTGATGAAAGGTGTCAACGCAGGATAGTCAGGATGGTGGATAAGCAGCCCCAAACAAGTTCCAAAGATATTCAAGCTGTCCTGAAGGCTCTGGGAGCATCAGTGTCAGCGCGAACAATACGTCGACATTTAAATGAAATGAAAGGCTATGGCACGGGACCAAAGAGGACTCCACTGCTCACAAAGAGACATAAAAAAGCAAGACTACATTTTGCCAAAATGAACTTGAGTAAGCCAAAATCCTTCTGGGAAAACGTCTTTTGGACAGATGAAACCAAGATAGAGCTTTTTGGTAAAGCACATCATTTTACCGTTTACTGAAAACGGAATGAGGCCTACAAAGAAAAGAACACAGTACCTACAGTGAAATATGGTAGAGGTTCAATGATGTTTTGGGGTTGTTTTGCTGCCTCTGGCACTGGGTGCCTTGAATATGTGCAAGGCATCATGAAATCTGAGGATTACCAATGGATTTTGGGTTGCACTGTACAGCCCAGTGTTAGAAAGCTGGATTTGCGTCCGAGATCTTGGGTCTTCCAGCAGAACAATGACCCCAAACATACTTCAAAAAGCACCCAGAAATGGACGGCAACCAATAGTTATGAAGTGGCCAGCAATGAGTCCAGATCTAAATCCCATTGAACACCTGTGGAGAGATCTTAAAATTGCTATTGGGAAAAGGCGCCGTTCCAATAAGAGAGACCTGGAGCAGTTTGCAAAGGAAAAGTGGTCCAACATTCCGGCTGAGAGGTGTAAGAAGCTTATTGATGGTTATAGGAAGTGACTGATTTCAGTTATTTTTTCCAAAGGGTGTGCAACCAAATATTAAGTTATGGGCGTGGATAATTTTGTCCAGCCCATTTTTGGAGTTTGGTGTGACACTATGTCCAATTAGCTTTTTTCCCTCCCATTTCTGGTTTAGCTCCAATATACACAAAGGGAATAAACATGTGTATAGCAAACATGTGTTACTGCAATCCATTTCTGTAAGAAATACTTCCTTTTCTAGAAAAATTTCAGGGGTGCCAACATTTACGGCCATGACTGTATATTATGGCTGTCTAAAAGCAGCCTAAGGCAGACACAGGTGTAACCGTGCAGAATTTATCTTTTGTGATCACTGATTGAGTGAAATGGACCTGATGAAGATAGTTGAGTGCTGTCTTTATTAGGCCCATAGAGTTCAATGTAATGCACATGGCTGTCAGCTACTCAATTCAAATGGGGGAGGGGTCGGGGAGGACCCCTGTTCTTGTGACTCATAGGGTTCCCAGCTAATGGACCAACACTGATAAGGTAGTAACTGTCATTGATAGGAAACCCTTGAAAATACAATATCGAATGCACTCACCTATAGGACACTGTGTAATTATATGAATATACTTAAAGGGGTTTCCCAACTCCCAGCTCAGTGTGCTTGAAAACATTAAAAAAAATACTTTCTCAAAAACGCTGCTGCTCTCGCAGAGCTGGTCTTGTTGCACAGCACTTGCTGTGTTTGAGGTCAGTGTGTGCATTGCCTGCTCATCCTATCAGCAGCTAAGGCTGGCAGTGAACCTGCTGACCCCAAAACACAGCAAGCACTGCCCAATGGGACTAGCTCCAGAGGAAAGGCATCGGGGGAAGCGTGGAAAGCAAATATGTGTTTTGTTTTTTAAGGTCTTCAAGCACACTGAGCCAATTTCAGAATGCTCATTGAAACCGGATATAAGTACAATAATAATTAATAAATGTAATATACCTGTTGATCCTCTTGAATGAGTCTCAGCAAACTTTTTACATATGCCTGTTAAGAACTCGCTGACTTGTTTAAGAGACAATGCGTTGTGAAGAGTCTCCAGTGGGTAGATGGTAGGAACCATGGAACATCCTTCAAATCCTGTAATAAAAACAAAACAACTATAAATGTTAACATATCTACATATTAATAAAATAGGACATAAAATCATTAGACTTCACACAATCAAAGACCTCTGCCAACTACAATTGTATATACTTTGTATGCAGAGTTTGGGCAGAACAATGCTAGGAAACCTAGGTATATTGCACACTGTCACATCCTCTTTTGCTTTTTGAACTAGAAGAAATACTCAGTGACTTCTAGCAAACAGGGCGTACATCATAATAGGGCTTGTAAATTATTTTAATCTTTCATAAGGCCATTGCTTTCTACTGTACAGCAAATGATACAACTAGGTACCCTATATCTTTCTTAATATCACATTCTCTCCACTACTCCTGTATAGATGAAACTCTTAAAGCACTTATTATAATCATGAAGGAATATGCTTGAATTCTACAGTGTGGATGGGAGAAAATGGAATTAGCAATGGTGGAACGTTCAAGGTTTACATTCTAATCTACCTGTTCCAATCTACCTGTTAATCTTTTTTTGTTATAAATAAGGAGTTATAAGAGGTAGTTCTCTACTCTTTGATAATGTGTCTATGTTGTTGGTAGTTTCTCAACAAAACTGTCATTGTAAAACCAACATACACAGATGACTTTTGAGGGCTTCTTTTATATTAGGAAATATTTTACCAGTTCTACAAATGTGAATGCATAGTAAAGATTTCAAAGGATAGGGGATAAGATGTCTGATCGCGGTGGTCCCGCCGCTGAGGACCCCACAATCTTACATTCGGCACCCACCGAAGCCACGCTATCCTCTCGACAACGCTGTTGTTACAGCTAAACATGTCGAGGGTGGCTGTACAGTTGTTATTTTAAACTGCACACCACAACAGTGTTTATATTGGTGTACTGCAGCACCATCTATTCTTTACCTATATGGGTAAGAGGCCCATGCTGTTATATTTGGTATGGTCGCATTACACTGTTGTGGTACTGATTTTAATACCACATTTGGGGATCATTATAATTTTTTAAGAGTATCAATAAAAGTTATATTTTAGGGGGTGATCTTGAAGAGGGGAGTTTAGTGACTCCGGGCTTTGGCCCTGGAGTTTGTAGTTTAGCCGCTGAAGACCTCCGCAATCTGTCATTCAGCACCCACCTTTGCAAGCTCTCTTCAGCACTGGAGGCTCAGAGTGTGCAGCGTGACGACCACGGGGCCGGGTTATGGTGACATCATGACTCCGCCCCCCGTATGAAGTCACACCCCACCCCCTCAATGCAAGTCTATGGGAGGGTGCATTGAGGGGGCAGGGCGTGGATAGGGGATAAGATGTATTAGGGCCGTAGTACTCCTTTAAGATTTTTCAAGTTTGAACAGACATACAGAGAAATAACAATAACCCCTTCCCTACCTCACTCTCCAAAACCCGCTCAACAGGAAAAGGAAAAAATCAATAGACAACCAATAATAAGTAGAAAGGCACATAATATAAACATACAACGAATCAGCCCTACTCTACTCCACCCAGTCCATAGGAAGGAGACTTTAAAAGAAGTCCTGTACCTGGAAACGGAAAAGTCCGCAGCTGAGAGATTCTCCCGCCCCCAACAGCAGTTCAGTTTTACTTAGAGAAAGGGTAAACAGCATACCTTATGACTGTGAGCCTTCCATGTGGTAACAGAGCCAGAACTGAGTAATAAGATTCATTGCCAAAGACTATTAGGACTTACACCTCAGGTTCAACTAGCTCCTCTCTACAACCAATAATAATAAGATACAGCATTTAAACATAAGAGGTAGCTGCATGTCATAGACCCTGCATATAGTATCACATTCCTCTTGCCAAAAAAAAAGCAGAGGACAATCCCAGTCAATATGCAGTAGAGTAGCATCAATTTGCCCACACCTAGGACACAAGGAATCAGAGTGCAAGTCAGGTCTATGCAGTAAGATCGGGGTTCTATAAACTCTATGGGGCAGGGCCACCCTCAGAAAGGGACAGCCTACCCCACTTAATTTAGACATTTAAAAAAGGCTGGCAGGCCATTAATCAGACAGGGTCCTGGTACCCCAGAATTTGTCTAACGTGGGGTCTAGAAAATTCCCCACATATCAGTACTGGGGCGTCATGAAAAAGCAGAGATAAAGATATGGTGCAGGACTGATCTATCAAAATAAGAGGTCAGTGAGACACTTCATAGCATACACAAACAAAGCAACCCTCCGGGTCAATTGAGGAGCTGCAGGGCATAAAAGGAATAGAATTATGAACTAAGAGGCTAACTCCCCTAGAATGAGAGGAGAACGTGGAGTAATAGAAGTGACCAACCCAAGCTCCGTGAACAAAGTGTTGTGACTAAGAAGGTGCAATTCTGTAAGGCACAGAATAGCAGGTTGGAACTGTCTCAGTTTCCTAGCCCATGGACATTCCAGACAATAACATAGCATTGAGACTATACATATCCCATAAGAGCAGGAAAGAAATGGAGGAGATCTGGGTGGTATACACAGGAACCACAGAAGTGCAAACTTAAGGAATTATTCTAGTGTTATAGAGTCGGGAAGTACCTGACAAAGAAAGCCAAAATAAAAAAACACATACAAAACATCCCGTCATTCTGGTGACCAATAGGGGAACTACCTCACTCAACAGGACGGGTCAACATGGTCCCGGTAGTAAAGAATTTTCATAAGAAATGTACGCAGGGGGCTATGCGAAGGAAGCAGAATGGGCACTCGGTGAGCCTGCTCCACAGCAAACAGCGAGGTAATAGTCTTTTTTACCAAAGATTTTGAGGATCCAGGGTGGTTGGCCCCTCGACTTTATCCAGAACGTCAACTATGCGTAAATTGTTCTGCCGAAGGCAGTTTTCAAGATAATCTTGTTTCAGCCCAACATCCTTCAACTTACATTGATGTTGCTGCACCTCTCTCTGTAGGGGTGTCATGATATCCTCCAAATCCACAATTCTCTCTTCCAGGGCAGAAGTACGCTTGGAAAGCTTAAGGTCCTTATGAAGAATGTTAAAGTCCTCACTAATGCCCCAACAACTGAATGGAAAGCCCAGGCTCACTGCTTTAAGAACATCAGATAATGTTGTCTCAGGAGAAGTCTCTTCAATGAAGATAGTAGCGAGGAGAGGGAAGCAGCAAGCTCTTGCAATCGAGGCCCATCCATCTCTTCAGAGGTGGAGAGCAAAGAGGGCAGGGAAGCAGCATTGGGCATGGACTCAGAACCACTCTCATAAGCAGGATCCACACCATTATTCCTTGCATATATGTTCAGTTTAGCCGCTATGTCCTTTTGGTAATCTGTGGACAACAAATCACCGGCTGTGACTATGCCCGATCCATTGGCTGGGAATCCTCATCGCTCTTCTTATCCAGCCCCATTAGTCCCTTTCCCCGCACTTGTTGGTCTGGGTACCTCTGCCACCCATGATAAGGAACAGAGAGATCTGCAAATGCACACTGCAAGAGGAGTATATGGAACAACATTCACTTTAAAAAGCACGCTGCAGGAGGAGTATACAGAACAATGGTGACTTATAGAATCATATGGTAGAAGTAGCAAGCAGAGCAATGGGCACTAGCAGGTGTACTCTGCAGCAGGGGTACTCAAGAGATATGTGCACTGTATATGGGTGCCTAAATGTAATGTGCACCACAACTCCCAGCCAGCCCCCCAAGGAGGAGCAGCACACTCATCCCCAGGAAGATGCAGCAGTCCAGCAGATAGGAGCCTTGGGAAGAGAGAGGAGAGCCAAGCACACAGGTCCATGTATCAGCTGTATCGGCAGAGAGAAAGCTAAAGCAGTATGACAACTCAGAGCCCCAGCCTGACAGCCTCTGATATACCAGCATGCAGGAAAAGGAGAGCATAGAGGCTGACTCACGTGGCATGCCCCGTGTGTTATAGCAGAGAGCAGGAGGAAGCCGGGGAGAGGAGAGTCTAGAGAATGCTCAGTACTGGGGACACAGCCAAGGACCGGAGGAGTGGTTGAGGACTGGAGAACAGCATCCCGAGAGAAGGTCAGATCTCACAGAGAGCTGCTCTACATGGCTCCAGGACAGGCAGGATGATGGGAAAGATGGCAGTGCTCCTTTCCTCTGGCACAGGTAGCTGCTAGGCAGAGAGGGCGATTCCCCAGGTAAATCCGATCAATATCAGTCCCAAAATTATTCTGAGTAGGCAGGGAGTCAAAAAAGCCCACTGAGTAGCTAGAAGCAGGCAGGATGGCAGAGCTGTGAGCAGGATAACATGCAGGAGTTGAGGAGGTAACTCCGGTACATCTGCTCAGGCTGTCATGCAGACCACTGCCTTATACACAGCACATTGATCTTTAACTTGCTGTATATTCAATATCCCACATTTTACAAGAATTAACTTTTTGACTCTTGAAGAGGCACTGTAGTGTAGAACTATTTATTCCCTATGCGTAGGATAGGGGATAAGTGCCTGAACAAGGGGGTTGGGGCCGGAGAGTTGGACCACTGGCAACCCCCGGAGTCTCCAGCCTGGCGCCCGGCTCTCCCCATAAACAAAGCTGTGTTGAATGCAGTACGAAGCATAGGTCTACATGCCTTTCCATTCATTTCTATAGGGCAGCCGGAAATACAGCTCCAACTCTTCCATAGAGATATATGAAGGGGCATGTTGACCACAAATTTGTGCGGGGGTCGACAGTCTCCTTTAACGGAGCTGAGATCGCTCCATGCATGGCACATGGCGAACTGGGAGCCGGGCAGGAAGTAACAGGGGCTCTCAGCGGTCGGATCTCCCACAATCAGATCCTTGTCTCCTATCCTTTGGATAGGGGATAAATTGTCCTAAACCACAGTACTCCTTTAAGTTCTACCATCAGTTGAGGAGCACTGTGAAGGGATGGGGCCATCTTTATCATGGCAAAACATCAGACAGTTAAGTACTTAGGGATACCTTTTGGCCCCTGTAAAGATGTATGATCATTTAAGATCAGTAAAATAAATGTCCACATTAAGAGAGGTTTACTGCTTAGTAAGGTTTGAAAGCCCCATAGTGAATAAATGGAGCATGGTGCACTCTGTTTATGCTGGGGCACATGTCACCTAAGTTCTTGTGATCGGTGAGAGTCCCAGCTGTTAGACCACAGATCTACTAGTTATTTCCTATCCTATGGATTGATTGTGGAATAACCTCTTTTAGTAATAGCCACTTTCAAACCTCTAGCCATGTTAGTGATTTAGGATTAACATGTACACCAGGAAAATGCATACTCCTACATATCAACAGAAATTCCAGTAGGTCAACAGAGGCCGAAATCTATAAAGTGCAAAAAGTTTACAATGGGATAACATACTAAAATCGACTACTTCAGAGAAAAGTATACAATAAAAATAAATGTATACTGTGTGATATACAATTTTTTTTCCCAATAAAGACCTTTTGGGTTACATACTCTACTGTATGCCTGTAAAACACTCTGCACAGCATACAGTATTATAAGGTAAAATCCCTTGGAAAAAAACATGAAGGATTTCTGAGGTGGAGAGGTGCACTACATGCTGGGCAGGAAAATTGCTCAGGCAACCAATGCACACCATCATCCTATTCTACTTATTTGGACTCTTGCACAGTACTCACTGGGCATCAGACAATTGCTTCAGCAACTGTCCTATCCAGCATGCAGCCTCTCTATTCCCAGTTTCAGATTGGGCAGGAGAGTACACCTTGATAACCACTTTCATTAATAATAATTTAGAGGGTTACGACGGTGGAATTTTTTTTTTTTTAAATCAACTGGTGCCAGAAAGTTAAACAGATTTGTAAATTACTTCTATTTTAGTACTTCCTTTCAGTACTTATCAGCTGCTGTATGCTATACAGGAAGTTATTTTCTTTTTTGAGTCTGAAAACAGTGTTCTCTGCTGAGGAACTGCCCAGAGCAGGAGAACTGTCAGGAACTGTCCAAAGCAGGAGAGGTTTGCTATGGGGATTTGCTCCTACTGTGGACAGTTCCTGACATGGACAGAGGTGTCAGCAGAGAGCACTGTGGTCAGACAAAAAATAAATTCCTCTGGAGCCTACAGCAGCTGATAAGTACTAGATGGATTACGATTTTTAAATAGAAGTCATTTACAAATCTTTTTAACTTTCTCGGTTGATTTATAAAAAAATTTTTTTTCCACCGGAGCAATAAGTATTTGAATTGTGTAAAGTCCCAATCAAAAGCCAATGGTTAGTGACAATATTTCTCAGAAAAGAGAGTTGTTAGATACTCTTTTAATCTTTGCTGATAGTTTAGTTTACAATAACACTAAAAGCTGATAAATTATTAATAAAATAAACCCAGGCTGGATTTGCTTGAATTATTTTTACTTTAGCAGGGTGTAAAACAGTTATATATTATGTATTGAACAGGCCTTTGGACACCATGGGGGACATTTATCATTGTAGGTGTAAGTGAACTATTTTTCTACACCATTTTTTGTGTGCTGGTAATGTGTAGGAGCACCAAATTTATTAAATGGTCGCAGAGCATTTGATAAATTTTGTGTAGGCCACATTTTCAGAAATTTTACTCTTCACATACACCAAAAAGCTAAGCTAAGTCTGGGCTGGTGTCGTTTTAGAGACTTTTCAGTGGCTTTGTGCCTTTTTTGCACCTTTTCACAAAAAGGCGCATTTCATAAAACCCTTCCATATCATGTGTATTGCCAAAATCAGTGGATTGCAATGCAAAATCAGCAGAAATGAGTAAACCAACAGGGGCAAAAAAGCGCAAATAAACCCTGCTAGCGCCTTTTTTTTGCGCCATTTCTAGACACAAAAACCAGTCTAAAGACAATGATAAATGTTGGCCCATAAGCATAAAGTGTGTCTGTAGTAGGTGTTCTTACGAACTGCAGAGGGCATCCATACAAAAAAAAATATTAAAAGGATTAAAAGAATGTAAAAGCTGTAAAATGCACCAAGGTGTAGTTTCCATATTAAAGGGGTACACTGGTGGAATTTTTTTTTTTACAATTAACTGGTGCCAGAAAGTTAAACAGATTTGTAAATTACTTCTATTAAAAAAATCTTAATCCTTTCTGTACTTATGAACTGCTTTATGCTCCATAGGAAGTTCATTTGTTTTTGAATTTCTTTTCAGTCTGAGCTGTGCTCTCTGCTGACACCTCTGTCCATGTCAGGAACTGTCTAGAGCAGGATAGGTTTGCTATGGGGATTTGCTCCTGCTCTGGAGAGTTCCTGACACGGACAGAGGTGTCGGCAGAGAGCACTGTAGTCAGACAGAAATTAACAACTCAACTTCCTCTGGAGTATACAGCAGCTGATAAGTACTGGAAAGGTTAATATTTTTTTTAAACAGAAGTAATTTTCAAATCTGTTTAACTTTCTGGCAAAAATATAATAATAATAATAATAATAATAAAAAAAAATAATAATAATAATTATATAAAATATTTTCCACCGGAGTACCCCTTTAAGCATTTCAACAAGATTGGTCAATGGTTGGAGTGGAAATGAGCAACACAAATTGACCAATGTTGTTTATATGTAACTTGCTACCAGTTTGTCTAAAAGTAGTTCCTAAAAATATGCTTAAAGGGTTTTTCTAAGAAAACAAAACTGGTGGCTAATGTTTAGGATAGTCCATGAATATCAGAATAAATCGTCTGCAAGAAGGGGCTAGGCTCGCTTGGGATAGTTCAGCTGCTTTTTCTTTGTCAATACTTCTGGATACCATACACTTTACCAATTCTAATCTTGGAAATCACCTTTTACACAATTCTCTTTTACGCAATTAGTTTAGGAGCAGTTTTGAATGTATTTTCTTTAGCTAAAAGTCGATCCAAAAAAAGGAGAAATAAGTCTGCCTCAGTCTTCGCTAAAGAATAAAGCAAATAAACGGCTTACTGTGATACTAAGGAGCATTTCCTACAACCGCGGGAAAAAAAAAACCTTGAGTTTCGTTGCACTCTTTTTTCCAGAGGTAGTGGTACGCAGCTATATACCTAATACCTAGTAACCACTACTGGTACGTATGAATTTAATGGATACAAATGGAGTTGGGCAATGGCATGATGTGAATGCAGTTGACACAGTGCCATTCTGTCATCTGAGGCAGAATGGAAGCTACAGATAGTAATAAAAAGCTATAGCTTCTTAAAAGGGCCTGTCATATAGTTTGCCTCATCTATTCAGAAAAAAAGAACTGTTTGGGTCTAGGCCAGTAAAGAAGAGGCTATTCATGTACAATTGATCTCTAATGAAATGAATGGGAGCTACAGAAGCTATGATTTTATATCAGACAGGAGGCCTCGCATTATATTGCATTTCCTTCTTTACTGCATATGCTTTGCAGCAAAAAGAGTAAAATGTTTTTTCATACATTTAAAGAAAAACTTTTAGATACACAGGTATGTGAAATATAGATCTCATATATATTCTTAAAGGGGTATTCCAGGCCAAAACTTTTTTTTATATATCAACTGGCTGCGGAATGTTAAACAGATTTGTAAATTACTTCTATTAAAAAATCTTAATCCTTCCAATAGTTATTAGCTTCTGAAGTTGAGTTGCTGTTTTCTGTCTAACTGCTTTCTGATGACTCACGTCCCAGGAGCTGTGCAGTTCCTTTGGGGATATTTTCCCATCATGCACAGCTCCCGGGACGTGACATCATCATTGAGCAGTTAGACAGAAAACTTCAGAAGCTAATAACTATTGGAAGGATTAATATTTTTTAATAGAAGTAATTTACATATCTGTTTAACTTTCCAGAGCCAGTTGATATATATATATAAAAAAAAAAGTTTTTGCCTGGAATACCCCTTTAATCTTATTTATACACATATATTCTCCTCTTATATAGTTTGTCTTATGTTTTTACTGTTTTATACTCCATACAATTCTTTTTCACACTCATCTTTTCCCCCTTTCACAAGGTTTTCCATTATATATATATATATATAACATCACACACATACATTTTCAATTATATATATATATATATATATATATATATATATACCCGTTCTTTCTCCTCTTATCCCTGTTACCACCGATATTTCCTCCTCTTCTGTGCTCCGTCTCACACCGCTAGCACCGCTATTGCTGTGATGCAGCAATCTTTTCCCCTTCCTTTCGTGTGTCACGTGACTTAGTTGGTCCCCACCCTTCTCTCACTTGCTCCGTCAGTCAGCGCTACCTCTAACTATTGGTCCTCTGTATTCTGACTAAAAAACTCTATTACATGGTTTTCTACTGCCCCCTAGTGTCCTTTTAAGGACACAGCAGTATATACTAGAATATATTTCTGTGTTTTAGCCTTCAGTGGAATATTTTTTTCCTCATAACTCCCTCACATAATGGAAGGGAAGTCCTTACCCTATATATATATATATATATATATATATATATATATATATATATATATATATATATATATACACTTCATGTATTGATATATTTTACTTAGTTATAATTTATATGAATTTATTCCATATATTGACTTAATTTATTCTAATACTATTTACATATTTAAATCTATACATTAATTTTTATTAATATACTTAAACATTCTATATAAATTATATTATATACATATTTACAATATCTGTTACATACAAAATGTTCAGTGAACAAACTAGGTCTTCAGATGCTAATTTTATTACTGGTGATCAAATCCAAGACCTGGTTGATCAATCAGTGGCCAGATTGGTCAAGTCGGCAGCATCATCAGCTATGGTCTCCATGCAGGAGATAATTGCCAAGTCGGTTGCCCAGACTATTACGCAATTTTCTTCCCAACAGGCGCATAAATCTCAGAGTCACTCCAAAAAGAGGCCATATAATAGAGACAACCCTATTTCTAAACATAATGTTTTGGGTCAAGACAATTTGAAAACGTGCCTCCATCATGCAGTCACCATTCAGATGCCCATATATTGCATCTCCGACCTTCTACCCATGAGGAGGAAATAGATATACGGGGTGAAAAAGCCTCAAAACTTTCTAAGCCTAACTCTTGATGAATTTTCTGCAGATGACTCTGATGAATACTCTGATTTCTCAGAAGTAGATGACCCTTCCTATAATCCAATGGAATCGAAAGGAAGTGATACCAATTTTGAAGAAACCAATGTTTCTGACTCGGCTGTCCTTGACAGCCTAGGGATGTGCTTCTTTGACCCATCCCATATACAAACACCCCAGGTCGGGTGAATGGGCCCCAAACCCTGAGGTTGAGAGATTAAAAAAAGGCCTTGATAGAAAGGCTAGAAATAAGATAAGGGCAGAATGCCCATGGCCTACGCTCTCCCTCAATGCCGCTCAGACACCAGAAGTGGACCCTGTTTTGTTGAAATACATACAAAAGCCTGGCAAAAACCCCAAAAAGGGTACTGACCACAGCTTCAAAGCCTGCCAAGACAAATGTTTAGACCTTTTAGGTCCACTGTCTAAAGGGTGGGCACACAGAGCCATGTGCCTATTCGGCAATGTTAACCAAGCTTTTTGTACAGAAAGACGTTGCTCCATACTCA
Organism: Hyla sarda; assembly: GCF_029499605.1. NCBI lineage: Eukaryota > Metazoa > Chordata > Amphibia > Anura > Hylidae > Hyla > Hyla sarda. The sequence continues at coordinate 127,266,046 of NC_079192.1, read as the reverse complement.
TGAAGCCTGACCCTCAGCTGACCCATTTGGCAACTTCTGAACCATCAACCCCAAATGAAGGGTTTTTGTTTGGAGAGAGTTTCATAAAGGAAATCTCTAAGTATGTTGGCTTATTAGATAAGGTTCAAACATCTTTAAAAAAGGTCTTTTCTAATAAGATTTTTGGACGGGCTGGGAAAAGCCAGGGTTGTTTTCCCAGCCGGGCCCCACAATAAAGAAACCAATATAGAGGCCCCCAACAACAACAGGACAGGATGCCCTTGGAGGGCAAGAGGTCAGAGAGGCACACCAAGATCCAGACCACCAGGTAAGTCAACTCATTTTTTTACACCTTTCAGTGGGAGGAAGACTCCTTCATTTTCCACTGAATTGGGAAATAATATCTTCTATTTTTTAATAGAAGTCATTTACAAATCTGTTTAACTTTCTGGCACCAGTTGATTAAAAAAAAAAAAAAAGTTTTCCATAGGAGTACCCCTTTAAACTCACCTGGGGCAATATTTAAATCACACTTGAAAGCAGATAAAAAGGAGGGAAGTTCACTCAGTCTTTGCATTGTGTGTCTGTGTGTAGCACACTACGAATGGACAGCAGAGAGAGGAGAAGAGAACTGTCTGAGGACTTGAGAACCAAAATTGTGGAAAAATATCAACAATCTCAAGGTTACAAGTCCATCTCCAGAGATCTAGATTTGCCTTTGTCCACAGTGCGCAACATTATCAAGAAGTTTGCAACCCATGGCACTGTAGGTAATCTCCCTGGGCGTGGACGGAAGAGAAAATTTGATGAAAGGTGTCAATGCAGGATAGCTTGGATGGGTGGATAAGCAGCCCCAAACAAGTTCCAAAGAAATTCAAGCTGTCCTGCAGGCTCAGGGAGCATCAGTGTCAGCGCGAACTGTCCGTCAACATTTAAATGAAATGAAAAGCTATTGCATGAGACCCAGGAGAACCCCGCTGCTGACACAGAGAAAGAAAAAATAAATTTGCCAAAATGAACTTGAGTAAGCCAAAATCCTTCTGGGAAAACGTCTTGTGGACAGAGGAGACCAAAAGAGCTTTTTAGTAAAGCACATCATTCTACTGTTTACTGAAAATGGAATGAGACCTAGAAAGAAAAGAACACAGTACCTACAGTGAAATATGGTGGAGGTTCAATGATGTTTTGGGGTTGTTTTTCTGCCTCTGGGTGCCTTAAATGTGTGCAAGGCATCATGAAATCTGAGGATTACCAATGGATTTTGGGTCGCACCATACAGCCCAGTGTCTGAAAGCTGGGTTTGCAGCAGGACAATGACCCCAAACATACTTCAAAAAGCACCCAGAAATGGATGACAACAAAGTTCCGGAGAGTTCTGAAGTGGCCATTATGTCCAATTTGCTTTTTTTTCCTTCCTTTTTTGGTTTAGTTTCAATACACACAAAGGGAATAAACGTGTATAGCAAAACGTGTTACTGCAATCCTTTTCTGTGAGAAATACTTCCATTTTCTAGAAAAATTTCAGGGGTGCCAACATTCACGCCATGACTGTATATATTTAATATTAACTTGTTTTTATGGTATTATTAACTTTAAACTTGCAATATAATGCAAGGTCTCCTGTCTGATATAAAATTGGAGATTTTCCTGTCCTTGGTGACAGAAAATATAGGTTTTATGAAAGACAGGAGGCGAGCCCATCCCTTATCCATCCAATCCATCCAATCTTATTTTTCTTTTTCAGCATACTAATTATTTTGGGATGTTATTCATCTTCGTCAGTTTCATCAGGATCAGAAGGTTTCCTATTCTTCGGTGACCTGTTCTTCTCTTCATTCACCTTCAGTTTGATGGAAATTCTCCTCATCGTTGCTACCAGTTTTTCCAGTTTAATATCTATTTAAGATGGTTTCCACAAAACACCAGCTTGTCAGTTTATGTCGATACTTTTATTCTTGTTATTGTTATTATGATATATTGTCATCTTGTTATACTACACAAAGAAAGAAGATTATAACAGTTATTCAGGACCTATTACCACCTGGGCTTCTCTCTCATTGGCTATTGTTATACACAGCATGTTTGGTTGTCACTATACCTGTATAACTATGTATCTAAAAGTTTTTCTTTCAATGTATGATTTTTTTTATTTTTATTATTTTTGCTGCTAAGCATGTGCAGTAAAGAAGGAAATTCAATATGATGCTTGCCTCCTGTCTATCATAAAATCTATATTTTCCATCACCAAGGATAGGAAAATCTTCAATTTTAACTGCACTTTTGGGAACTCAAAAGTGCAACCTGCTCTTTCATTGGCAAAAACTGACTAAGGCTGGGTTCACACTACGTTTTGTCCCATACGGGAGCGCATACGGCAGGGGGGAGCTAAAAGCTCGCGCTCCCGTATGTGACTGTATGCGCTCCCGTATGTCATTCATTTCAATGAGCCGACCGGAGTGAAACGTTCGGTCCGGTCGGCTCATTTTTGCGCCGTATGCGCTTTTACAACCGGACCTAAAACTGTGGTCAACCACGGTTTTAGGTCCGGTTGTAAAAGCGCATACGGCGCAAAAATGAGCCGACCGGACCGAACGTTTCACTCCGGTCGGCTCATTGAAATGAATGACATACGGGAGCGCATACGGTAACATACGGGAGCGCGAGCTTTTAGCTCCCCCCTGCCGTATGCGCTCCCGTATGGGACAAAACGTAGTGTGGACCCAGCCTAAGGCTGGGTTCACACTACGATTTGACCACACGGTCACCGGCATACCATGAATTTAGGTCTGGTTGCAAAACGGATACGGGGCAAAAAATGAGCCGACAGCAGTATGATAAATAAATGATATCGGGCCGGGTCCTATGATTCACCACGATTTGACCATACGGTCACCGGTGACCATATGGTCAAATCGTAGTGTGAACCCAGCCTAAAACTGGCACATTGTTCTCTATCAGTTGGACTCCCCAAACCACTTTTGTGAGGAAAAGCTATTTTAAAGGGGTTATCCACCATAAGGTGATTTTAGTATGTACCTGGCAGACAGTAATAGACATGCTTAGGAAGGATCTGTGCTTGTCTTGGGGCATGAGTCATGAGATTACCATAACACTGTGGCTAGCTGGCTAGCTTTTTGTGAACTTGTATTTCCTGTTTGACTTTTCATTTTCTGACTACAAATCCCATAATTCCATTTTCCTCCCTCCCACACATCAGCCACCCCACCCATTGAAACATAAATGAGCCGCATCCATTCAAAGACCTGTGGTTTTCAATCAGGGTGCCTACAGCTGTTGCATTAGTTGCAGATTGATCTCTCTCCCACCAAGAGATACCTCCACCCATTGAAGCAGACAGGCTCCCTGTCATCAGCTGACTAGTGAGTCAGGTCTCGGCCGCATTGCAACCTGGGAAAAATCTGAGACAACAGTCATTTTGTATGCTGGTAAAAATAAATATTTGGGTTAAAATCACTGAAGAATTGTGAGAAAACCGTCACACACAGGTACAGACACTATATTATGAACTACACTAATTTTACAGCCGCTGTAGCATAGTCAAATAAAAAAAAAATCCTGGAATACCCCTTTAAGTTTTTATTCTATAAACCTCCCATTATTAATAACAACCCATTTGTAAACTACCGAACTGATTTACTCTTAAATTTCACACCTGATTATCCAACTGGACACAACTTACTTTCTACAATAAACTGCAAGCTCTATAACCAACAAAGCACGACAGAACAGTGATTACTTTTTTTTTATATATATACAGGTTAAGAAAATATCATATATTATGCAAAACTATCGAGGAAATTAAGGTATGTTCATACACAACAGATTTGATGCAGAAAACTATTTGACTGAAAATCAGTTCCATGCATATGAATAGAGTTGCAAGAATATAAAAAGTTACAGAAATGTCTGTTTCAAATTTGTCATGTGTGACTTATATTACACCAAAAGTTTGTGCTACGCCCTGCTGCAGCATAGACTGGGACTGACCTCAATCCCATGAGCAATATCAAGAAGGAGAAGGTGTCCAGTGCGGATTCTTGGATAAAACTTCAGCTTTATTGTAAACCATTGGGCATGATAGGATATACCTGTGCAACGGACATCCCTGTGCTCCCTATCATGTCAGTTGGTTTACAATAAAGCTGAAGTTTTATCCAAGAGTCAGTGATGGACACCTTCTCTTTCGTGACTTATAATAATTTGAATACTGACAGTAAAAAATATGAAAGAATGATCAGATTCCACTAGTACTTCATTTAGAGTTATTTTTGGTTTGCATTTGTAGCTGTGTACATGTGTGAAATCACTACTATAAGCTTAGTTTACGTGACATCCAATGATAGTGGCCAATATAGTTGCAGTTGACCAGTACAACAAATAATCTGATGATTTACTTCTTGATTGGTCGCACTTGGACAACTGGTTGACTCTATTGGGGGCTCACTGTATTTTAGTTTACACTTGTATTTCACATTTATGTTGTTAAATGTAAAAGATATGCTAGTCTCAATATCTTATTAAAAACACACCAACCAAGCAAAACTTTCAAGTCCATACTTGGAACTTGAGAAGTATAAATTTGACTCAATGCAACACAAAAATGCACAATAAGCAAACCACTGAAAGAGAACACTGGGGTGATAAAGGCAAGTTAATGACCAGACAGACATTTATATGGTTGCTTTGTGGTAGGGGCATCTCAATATTTCTCAGCACACTTTGCATTCCATAAAGCAGGCAGAGGAACTGTCTCTGCCCCCATAGCTGAAAGCACAGCAGAAAGCGTGCAGTACCGTAGAGGCACTCCAAATCGTCCTGGCCCGATATCAGCCAGTTCTTGAAGAGACGAAGATGGTAGTAGCATTGGTGCAGGTGGTGGGCCATGGCCCCATCCAGACAGATGTTCCGAGACTGAGGGTAGTCAGAGGAAAAGCGACGCAGCAGCTGGGCGACCTCGTGGTCTTCCAGGCATTCTAGAGGAAAGTGGCCCACAACAAGCGACAAGGAAAAAGAGAAGCGTGAGGATGGCAAGATGGAAAGAAGGGTAAAAAAGAAAAGCAAAATAAAACACATGACGAGGTTTCTGGAAATGAGTAAAACCTTTAGATGGAGGATTCTTGCATTCCATGCTAACAAAAAAAAAAAATATTCATAACTAATGCCACTTATTGAGAGACCTACATTTAACTGGCCTTTTCTAGATATTGTGTGTCATGCATATTATATAGTAGGAAAGCAAAAGCTGTAAAGCAAATCTATTACATTCATAGCAGTAAATCATTATGTAACTATTAAGTAGTAGCTTCTCATTAGTTAACTATACCTATAGGCAGAGATGTGATCCAAATAATGTACACAACAATCTATAGAAGCAAATTTGCCTGTACTCATTTTCTATGTAAATGTAACAGAAAAAATATGACTACATTTTGTTTTGTTTCTTTTAATATAGCTTCATTCATACTTCAAAAGAAACATAAAAAAATGCTTTCAAGGTTTATTTAACTCAAGATCACAAAGTGTTACCGTATATAACCACAAACACTTATTTTATTAACATGAAGTTAAGAAGCTACAATAATTGTATGGATAAGGTATTCTGTGGTTTGCAATTAAGTGAAGCAGTTCGTAACTACATATCTGTAGTCAATGGCAGACACATACAACTGTATAGGCAGAAAGTTTTACGTCTGAAGCATATGATCAGTGGAATTCTTTCAATGTGTGTGTTAAATATTCAGTTACAACTTCATATGAACAGAACCTAAACTGTGGTATTTGGCTCATGGGTGTCAAAAAAATAAATAAATAAATAAAAAGTATGGCTGGATAAAAGTCCTATGCCATAAAAAATAACTCCAGCGCTGCTTTCCCCCTTGTTCTGCAAAGTTCACATGGAGAGACACTCACTGCACATGCTGGATGTTCGGGTTGCTGAGGCTACTGTCTAATGCAGTGAGTTCCTGAGCCCTATTATTTAAAAAGGGGCTCCTAAACGGAATGCCCTTGGATTTGCATGGCTTCCTCAGCAACATGCCCACCCACATGTGCAGGGTCTCCTCATGTTAAACTTTGCAGAATGGATGGGAAAGCAATGCTAGAGTAACTCTTTAAATTAATTCCCTAAAAAAATGCAAGCCATGCTCCATTAGCTTTGGTTTGCATATATACAATAATTAACTCAAATGACGGATTCTATGCTGCGGATTTTAATTATTTGTTTAGACAGATTTTTTTTCTAATATATTTGAACACACACAACATAAATTCAGCAGCTCATACGCTATGTGCCAACCTACCCTAACTGTGCAGTACATGGGTGTGTGAGTTTGCTGTGAAGCACAGCAATATTTTATATACAGTCATGGCCATAAATGTTGGCACCCCTGAAATTTTTCCAAAAATGAAGTATTTTTTTTACAGAAAAGGATTGCAGTAACACATGTTTTGCTATACATATGTTTATTTCCTTTGTGGGAACTGGAACTAAACAAAAAAAGGGAGGAAAAAAAGCAAATTGGACATAATGTCACACCAAACTCCAAAAATGGTCTGGACATAATTATTGGCACCCTTAACTTAATATTTGGTTGCACACCCTTTGGAAAAAATTACTGAAATCAGTCGCTTTGTATAACCATCAATAAGCTTCTTACACCTCTCAGACGGAATGTTGGACCACTCCTCCTTTGCAATCTGCTCCAGGTCTCTTATTGGAAGGGTGCCTTTTCCCAACTGTTGAAGATCTCTCCACAGGTGTTCAATGGGATTTAGGTCTGGACTCATTGCTGGCCACTTCAGAACTCTCCGGCGCTTTGTTGCCATCCATTTCTGTGTGCTTTTTGACGTATGTTTGGGGTCATTGTCCTGCTGGAAGACCCAAGATCTCGGACGCAAACCCAGCTTTCTGACACTAGGCTGTACAGTGCGACCCGAAATCCATTGGTAATCCTCAGATTTCATGATGCCTTGCACACATTCAAGGCAACAAGTGCCAGAGTCAGCTAAACAACCCCAAAACATAATTGAACCCCACCTTATTTCACTTTAGGTACTGTGTTCTTTTCTTTGCAGGCTTTATTCCGTTTTCGGTAAACAGTAGAATGATGTGCTTTACCAAAAAGCTCTATCTTGGTCTCATCTGTCCACAAGACGTTTTAGCATAAGGATTTTGGCTTTTTCATTTTGGCGAAATGTAGTCTTGCTTTTTTATGTCACTGTAGCTACAGTGCCATGGGTTGCAAACTTCTTGATAATGTTGCGCACTGTGGACAAAGACACATCTAGATCTCTGGAGATGGAATTGAGAACCAAAATTGTGGAAAAATATCAACAATCTCAAGGTTACAAGTCCTCAGACAGTTCTCTTCTCTTTCTGTTGTCCATGCTTAGTGTGGCACACACAGACACACAGTGCAAATACTAAGTGAACTTCTCCCATTTTAATCTGCTTTCAGGTGTGATTTTTATATTGCCAAACCTCTTACTTGCCCCAGGTGAGTTTAAAGGATCATCACATGCTTGAAACAATCTTATTTTTCCACAATTTTGAAAGGGTGCCAATCATTTTGTGCAGCCCCTTTTTGGAGTTTGGTGTGACATTATGTCTAATTTGCTTTTTTTCCTCCTTTTTTGATTTAGTTCCAATACACACAAAGGGAATAATTATGTGTATAGCAAAACATGTGTTACTGCAATCCTTTTCTGTGAGAAATACTAAATTTTCTTGAAAAACTTCAGGGGTGCCAACATTTATGGCCATGAGTGTACCTTAGGTTTCAAAACTGTCTCAAAACAGAATGGTATGAAACTATTTTTCTCTGAGCCAGTATAGATACAGGACCTTGGGTTCATGGGCAAAGACATACAAAGGTGTCAGCTATTTCCAAAAAATACAGAGTGCTCCTTCCCTGGTAAAGTGTGATACTGTAATATACTTCACAAATATTTACAAATCTCAAGTCAGCTCTAAAAGCAGTGCTAACTGTGCAGGCCATGTTTATTACTGTAAGACTCAAGTAAAAAAAAATTCATATCTATTCTAAATCTGGTCCTGTTTAAAATGTAAGGTCGCCAGTAAAATGTGTACCACATACTTCACATCAGAGGCAACCATTTGCAATAACCTATAAACTACTTTGAAGGAATATATGATCCCACTTCACTGGACCAGTAACCATTAGCGTTCTCATCAGCTTTGTTGAATAATGGTGGTTATACACTTTAGATTTATCCAAACATATTTAAATACATGCACGACTAGTTTGGACATGCATGCAGGTATATACAGATAAAGAATCCCCAATGTGGTAAACGATCCATCAGCAAAATTAATCAAATTTCCAGAAAAAACACGTTAGCGGATCGAAAATTACGGTAATTTTATTGATGCAAAAAAAGCATGAAAAATAGACAGCATGTTAAAATCAGAACAATAGTAAACAGATAATGTCTGCAGTGGACAAGAACTACAAGCGGTGGCTCAAAAATCGCATAGTACAATGGTATATTATATATATAGGAAGTCACGCTATGATCCCCACATAGGTCATATATCAAGACCAAAATGTAAATACAAGTGCTTGAAAAAAACTTACTAGAAAAAAAGTACGAAAAATTCTACCATAAATATGCAGGAACATATCCCCAGTGGGAGAGTAACATACGTAGCCACACGCTGAACCCAAAGTTTTGCTCACTGCTTCATCTGGGGCATGCACGCCCCGGATGAAGCAGTGAGCGAAACGTCGGGTTAAGCGAGTGGCTAGGTATGTTACCTTCCCACTGGGAATATATTCCTGCATATTTATGGTGGAATTTTTCGTACTTTTTTTACGAGTAATTTTGTTAAAGCACTTGTATTTACATTTTGGTCTTGATATATGACCTGTGTGGGGATCATAACATGACTTCCTATATATATAAAATATACCATTGTACTGTGCGATTTTTGAGCCACCGCTTGCAGTTCTTGTCCACTGCAGACATTATTTCTGTTTACTATTGTTCTGATTTTAACATGCTGTCTAGTTTTATGCCTTTTTTGCACTAAGAAAATAAAATATATTTTGATCCGCAGTTTTTTCTGGTAATTTCATGCATGTAGGTAGTTATCAATGAGGAGAAGGAAAGAAAGCATTGGACACGTGCTAACATGCCAGATCCTCTTTCCCTAAACTTCTGCCTTAGAAGGAGAGCCAAGGTACTATACATCATAATACATAGTCAGATAGTGTTAATTAATTTAATTGGCTTTCATCTAACTTGTATATCCACCTTAAAATCTGACCACTAAATTATTATCATTGGGGTCAGGTGATTAAATGATAACTCTACTGTACTGTTGGATCCCCAGATGAGGTCACACAGCAGCACTACAAAATATGCACAATGAAGAGGCTCTGTTTGCATCTCCCTTGTGACTCTCTGGTTTTGAGAATCCATCACTCCCCGGAGACGGTTATAATCTATGGCACAGACCACAGGAAAGTTTTTCAAAATAAAAAACTATATTTTAAAACAAGCATGTTATTTTCGTTCCTTGGACCTAAAGGGGTAATGCGGTGGAAAACAAATTTTTCAAATTAACTGGTGCAGGAAAGTTAACCAGATTTGTAAATTACCTCTATTTAAACAACTAAATCCTTTCCATCAGCTGCTGTATACTACAGAGGAAGTTGTATAGTTATTTTCTGTCTGACCACAGTGCTCTCTGCTGACACTGATGTCCATGTCAGGAACTGTCCAAAGTAGAAGCAAATCCCCACAGCAAACTTATCCTACTCTGGACAGTTCCTGAAAGGGACAGAGGTGTCAGCAGAGAGCACTGTGGTCAGACTGGAAAGAACTTCACAAAATTTCTCCGGAGCATACAGCAGCTGATAAGTACCGGAAGGATTACGATTTTAAATAGAAGTAATTTTAAAATCTGTTTAACTTTCTGGAACCAGTTGATTTGAAAACATTTGTTTTCCACTGGAGAACCCCTTTAAAACATCACAGTCATGTGAACAAACTTTTGACACATTACATGGATATGTCAAAATTTAGATCAGTTGGGTCTTCGTGCAGAGACCCCTTCCGATCGTTAGATGTAGCTTCATTCCCTGGATCAGCTCTCACTCCATCTCGTTGCAGGAGACTGGCTTCACAGACATATAATGGTGCCCATCCCCTGCCATTGCCCATTTGCCTCTTGACAAAGCCACTTGGTGGCGAAACGTTGAGGGGGGCAGTGTTATGGTTTTATCTGCTATGTACCCTAACAATCAGTAGTTCTGGGATACAAAAATACAATGTATCTCCTACGAATTAAAGAAAATGATGGAGCTAGTCGAGCCCAATAAGCCTTAATTCAGCCATTAGTTAGGAGCACATAGTGTTTTTAAATGTGTGATTTTTTCCTTCTTTTTTCACTATTATAATTTTGGACCCGCAAATTAAAGTCCTGTACATAGTAAATTTTTGGTTGGGACCCTCAGGGCCTTTATTGGATTGCCTTCGGCAATCTATCAGTGATTATTATCATCCCCTGCATTTAGCACCATGCTAAGGAGTGATGTGCGCTTTCGCATGTTTCTTCTGGCTCTATCTGACAATTGGAGGGGGTCTCAGCACTAAGACCCTGACCTATCTAAACTTTTAACATATCTGGGCAAAATGTCAAAAGTTTATTTAAATGACAGTAACACTTTAAACCTAATAAAACTTAATTCAAATATATGAAACATTCCCGTTAAATAAAATATCTAAAATAATTATACAGAGATACAATCTACCAATTGCTATTGACACACAAGTTAGTTAGGATTAAAAGACAAATATAAAGCACAAAATGAACTTCATAAAACGTGTGAAGCTAAAACGCTGAATTCAGCATTACACTCATACCCTAAAGTTTCAGATCAATGCTCAAAACGTGTATGGGAGTTACCCAAGTTAACAAACTTGCAGTATGTAATCCAATCCATGTCTTTCATTTCTACAAGAATGGAAACCAGTTACAATGGGGGAGATTCATCGACACGTGTGCAGAGGCAAAGTTGCCCAGTTGCCCATAGCAACCAATCAGCTTTCTTCTTACTTTTTTAACAAGGCCTCTGCAAAATGAAAGAAGCAAGCTGTTGCTATGGGCAACTTTGCCTCTGCACAGGTTTTGATAAATCTCCCCCATTGTTTTTGCAATTGCTCTACATAATTTCACTTACTGTAGATTGACTGTCCATTATTCATTGCAACAAGCAAGTATATTGGAATAATGGGTCAGACCGTGTTGAAGGTGTTCATCAAATTTGTCTATTTTTTACACACATTGGGGGAGATTTATCAAAACCTGTACAGAGGAAGAGGGGTGCAGTTCTCAATAGCAACCAATCAGATCGCTTTATTCATTTTCAAAAAGGTCTCTGAAAAATGAAAGAAGCAATCTGACTGGTTGCTATGGGCAACTGCTCAACTGTTACTTTCACAGGTTTTGATAAATATCCCTCATTGCCCTTCTTTTTTTAATTAATTCTTTTTTAAAGAAATTTGCAAAAAGTGCATCCCCAGTGATATATTTAAAATCCTATAACATACAAATTACAATTCAAGTGTCAAATCTTCAATTAAAATCATGAACGCACTTACTCTTAGGGAGCATCATTCACTTGCAAGCAACACACTCAATTTACTTTAGTGTATAGCAAAGAAAAACCTTGAGTCACTGCAGCCCCTTCACGTCTTCCCTACAACAGTCCAGCTTTGCAGTTTGAGAAGGGGGAGTCCAAAGGAAGGGTAGGAAAGAATTGAAAGAGTAAGGGTATGTTCACACTACGTATTTAGCGCGAAATTCTGCACACTGAATTGCACGTCGGAATTCCGTGGTGTGAACTCTCAACATTAATGTGAATAGAACTTCCGCGGACCTGTTTACACTGCAGAATTTCAGTGGCAGACAATTCCACTGCTGAAATTGATCCGCGCAAAGAAAGAAAATGTCAAGTCTGCGAGCACTGCATAGCCCTCAATGGTGACGGCGCAGAGCCGAAGTATTTTGGCGGCGGCAGCCAGATGGAATTTCCGCTCGCGGAATTCTGCGAGCGGATATTCCGTTCCAAATCTGTAGTCTGGACAGACCCTAAAGATGTCCATACACCTTCAATAGCTGTCGAATGAAAGTTTTCTTGGCTGAACATTTGGCAGCCAAGAACACACTATGTACCCAGTCTAATTTGGTTGTTTTGCTTGAAGAAGTAGTTAGTGTGTACCAATCAAAGAGGTAGGTATAAAGAGACTCCTGAAAACACATTTGCATAATCTTTCATGTTTTGTGTATGTACCAATAAGCCCACTTCAAAGGAGCACAAAAGGTATGTAGGTGGATACAGCTGAGCATGACTGGGTGTACTTCATTGACCCACGTTGGTATCATTCTAGTTACTATAGTTTCCATCCCACACACTTCCCTTCCACACAAATGTGACCTAACGTGACACAAGTCTCCTTGAGTCTATTTGTCTAAGCTTAACCGCATGTCTGTGACCAAAATAAATATTGTAAAATGTATTATCTATTACTCTACAGAGATTTTAAAAAAGACAACAACCATTAAAACGTTACTGTTTTTGGTTTTAACATTGTTTTAGAAGTTTCCCTTTCATTCAGCCAACACAAAATAAAGCAATGGCAGAATACAGGGTGTTATTGTACAGCTAAGGCACAGTTTCTGTGGGGTGGTAGTGTACCACAGTCACTAATTATGCAGCAAAACCATACATATTTTTACCACAGTTTTGCAATGTAGTTATGCCAAATATTGGGCAAAATACCATTGCACAAAGGAATATTAAGGAGCAGCAGCACTTCATAATTTGCTGCTACACCTTCTATAAGTTGTGGGGATGCAGCATTTAAACCTCCACAAGTCCATCAAGTTCAACCTAAAACCGTACTGTGTTGATCCAGTAGAAGGCAAAAAAAAAACAAAAAACCATGAGGCTGATGCCAATTGCCCCATGACAAAGGAAAAATTCCGTCCTGACCCCAATATGGCGATCAGAATAAATCCCTGGATCAATGTTCTATCCCTATAAAGCTAGTATCCATAACCTATAATATTATTACTCTCTAGAAAAACATGAACTTGTTTATTGAGTCAGACATCACAACATCATGTGGCAGAGAGCTCCGTAGTCTCACTGCTCTTAGAGTAAAGAATCTTTATCTGTGATGATGGTGAAGCCTTCTTTCCTCTAGATGTAGAGGATGCCACCTTGTCATGGTTACCAGCCTAGGTATAGAAAGATCACTAGAAAGATCTATGTACTGTCCATTTATATACATGTACACTGTGTTGAGATCGCCTCTAAGAAGTCTTTTCTCTAACCTCAAGCTTGATAACCTGTCTTGGTCCTGTAATCCTCCCATATAATCAATTATCCTTGTCGCCCTCCTCTGCACCCTCTCCAGTTTAGCCATGTCCTTTTTATATACAGGTGCCCAGAATTGGACACCATACTCCATATGTGGTCTGACTAATGATTTATACAGAGGAAAAACTATGTCCTTGTCGTGTGCCTCTATGCCTCTCTTGATACATCCCATGACTTCATTAGCCTTGGCAGCCGCTGCCTGGCACTGATCCCTAAAGTAGAGTTTACGGTCCACCTGTACCCCCTCGTCTTTTTCGGTAGAAGCACATAATTGTACATGTTGTTTAAACGGTCCAAGTGCATCACCTTACTTTTATCCACATTAAACTTAATTTGCCATGTTTATGCCCCAGCCTCCAGCTTCCCCAGATCCCTCTGTAATATTATGTTATAATCCTCTGGTGTAATCACCCTGCCCAGTTTGGTGTCATCTACAAATATGGAAATTCTACTCTGCAATCCCTCTAGAAGGTCATTAATAGACATATTGAAAAGAAGTGGACCAAGTACTGACCCCTGTGGTACCCAACTACTAACTATTACCCAACCAGAATAAGTTCCATTGATACTCACCCTCTGTTTCCTGTCACTGAGCCAGTTGCTAACCCATTTACATATATTCTCCCCTAGTCCCAGCATCCACAATTTTTTGTGCTACCCTTTTGTGTGGCACAGTATCAAATGCCTTAAAAGAGTCCAGATATATAACATCCAGAGCTTCACCCAGATCCAATCTATAACTGACCTCCTCATAGAAGCTGATCTGATTAGTCTGACAGGATCGATCCTGCATGAACTCATGTTGGTGCTGTGTCAGAAGGTTATTTTCATAAAGAGATTCCAGAATAGCCTCTCTCGGAAAACCCTCAAAAATCTTACCCACAACAGATGTTAAACTTACAGGTCTATAGTTCCTTTACTGTTATGGTTAGTCAAATTAATTTTCTCCTATTTCTAGCCTTTTTATTTCCATAGGGTATATGTCATTCACAATATTTATTTAGAATGTTCTTAAAAAAAAGTGTCCCATTTAGCTTGTGTACTTTTACTACTGAGGGCATGGTCCCAATCTATGTCACTGAAGTCCCCTCTTAGTTGCCAAAAATTGGCCTTCCTGTAGTTTAATGTTTTTGTAGCCCAACTTGTATACATCCTCTTATAGAATAAATGAAAACATATTATGTTGTGGGTCACTATTACCAAGATGACCTCCTAACTCTACCTCAGATACTTTGTCTGGCCTATTGGTAAGTATAAGGTCCAGAAGCTCCCCACTTCTTGTTGGGTCATTGTTTACCCCTTCAACTTGGCATTTATAAAATTTGGGATCTAACCAGAAATTACAGTGCCTTAATTTAAGATACCCTTCATAACTGATGTTTGCTATGCATTATACTATATCTTAGCAAATTCCACCCATAGTGTACTGAGACTGGTGGTCTTAAAAGGGTATTCTGGGCTTAACTAGCTTTTAACTATCCTGTCCATTATTAATAATTATGCTAGTTTTACATTTACTTGCTATACGGCTCTGCCGTGGATTGTCTACTTTTTCCTCTTTATATGGTCCCCCCAGGTTTAGAGTTTCCATTCAGGTCTTGATGACATTCGTCTCAAGCCTATTTCACAATCCATGGCGGCTCAAGGTGGCAGTTGGTGTCAGGGGGCTTGGCTATTTCTTGTATTTCCTCTCAAGCCAGCCACCTGATGACATTTGTGGTCCATCTGTACATCCTGACGTGACGGCATCCCGTGATCTCGGCAATCTGCAGAATGTGGGAACGCAGGCACAAAAAGATGTACAGATGGACTGCAAACGTCATAAGGGGGCTGGCTTGTGAGGAAATACAGTAAATAGCCAAGCCCCCTGACACCAGCTGACACCTCGAGCCGCAAAGGATTGTAAAATAGGCTTGAGACGAACATACAAGTATACCCAATTTATGTAGATTTAATTTTATTGTACTACTTTAAAAAAATATTAACTACATGCACCAAAATTAGTATGTTTAAACTTGACCCCTATAACATCTTTATTTTTCCGCATACGGGGCTATAGGAGGGCTCATTTTTTGAGCTGTAGACTGTAGTTTTTATCGGTACCATTTTAGTTTTGATGGGACTTTTTGATTGCTTTTTATAAATTCTTTTATGGTATATGAAGTGACCAAAAATGCACAATTTTGGACTTTGGTATATTTTACATGAACGACATCGACCGTGCGGTTTAGCTAACCTTATATTTTAATAGATCGGACATTTATGTACGCAGCAGTACAACATATGATTATTTTTATTTTATTATTTCATTTCAAAAAATGGAAATTGGGGGGGGGGGGGGGGGTTTCAAACTTTTATTAGAAAGGGGTTAATTCACTTTTTTTAATTTTTTTTAGCACAATTTTTTTTCCAGCTCCCATAGGGGGCTATAACATGCAATCTTTTGATATTGATAGCATAGCATTGATCAGTGTTATCGGTGCTCTGCTGCTCCAGCCTGCAGAGCTTGGCTGGGGACATCAGGGCACCGATCGGACAGCAAGGAGGCCGGTAAAGGCCCTCCCGCCATCCTCTCAGCTGATTGGGACATAGCGATTTCACCGCGATGGTCTCAATCAGCTCCGCTGAGCTGCAGGGATACTTTTACTTTCAACTTTGATCGCGGCGTCTAAAGGGTTAATGCCGGGCATCAGCCTGATTGACTGTGCCCGGCATTACCCCTGGGTCCTGGCTGCTTATAGCAGTCAGGACCCATGATATTTGAAGCATGTTACTGCCAATAGTTTTGAAATAAGATGTTCAAAAAGCTAAGATTATGTTCACTAACTTTAAACTATACTGTGTATTACACAGGAGGCATGGTTGTTTATTACATTTCATTTTAATTTGTTTTATCATATTCTTGATTTGTTTTTACATATTCTTATGATATGGCTCTAAACGTGAGAAAACTAGACCTCTATGGTGACTTCTGTTTACATGCGAGTGGCGGTGAAACTGCAGCAACTCTCTATAGGGAAAAATGTGTACATGAATCACAAAAAAATAAACATGCTCAGGAACCTTGTGATGACTGCATGCTACTTTTTTTAAATTCATATTGGAACACCGAGGTCACATACGATGATATTAATACAGCAACTTTACTAAAACTTGCCTGTTGCTAAATTTTGCTTTTAGAGGCTTAATGCAAGTATAGACAAATGATACGAAGGGCAAAACCATTAACAAAAGGTAAATTAAATTGGTATATTAGTAGCAGGGCTAGATTAAGGTTAAAATAGAGCGTACTGCACAAATGCGTAGTGCAAAAACACCATACATCTAAATGCAAAATGGCAATTTCTGTGCATGTACTGGACACAAATGTTCACTAGTTTCATTAAAGTTTTTTAAAAATTTTATTATTAGAAAAAATAAATCTGTCAGTATTTTTTAGTGCCAATTCAACCCAATATACATAACTGTAAGTGAACTAGAAAAGGTATAAGCAATATATACGTATTACCTTAAATATGATGCAGTTACTCCTTATAGTGAAATTGGATTATCTTAGGTCATAAAATTAGATTGTTAACCAGTAATGAAACACAAAATGCTAAAGGATGACCACGGAATTCACTTAATGCTAAAAACTGGGGAAATACCACAGTAATATGCTTAGCAAGATTTTCCTTAACTGTACCTTCTCTTAATTGGTAACCAACTTTTTACTGAGGGATTAGTTTACATGCTGTTCATAGACTTACATTGAGGGGGCGGGGCGTGACGTCACACATGGGCGGAGTCGTGACGTTAAGATACTCCGGCCCTGTGGTTGTCACGCTTCACACTAGGACCCAGCGCATCTAAGGCTGGGTTCACATATATACGGCATAGGTGAACTCAGCCTGGATCTCTATGCAAATAATGCCATAACTGATGACAACTGTGAACTGTCCAATTCAAATTAATGGGATCAGTTCTAGCATCAGTTTCCCTCTGGTGCACGCCGTAGGGAAACTATGCTGGATGCCTGATATATGTGAACCCATCCTTACTGATTAAGCTTCTGTAGTCTGCTTCTACTAGGGTGAATTCTGGACATGTGCAGGATTAGAGGTTACAGCACTACTGTGCCTGTATGGCAACCTGTTTTATCTAAAGCTCCTGTTATAGCTGGAACTCTGCCTTTTTTATTTTATTTTTTTACCGTTTAAGGACTCTGGGTTACCCTATGCCTCTTTAAACAATGCGTCAGTAATTTGCTGTAGCATTACATGTTCATGCCTGGTAGGACAAGGAAGTACAGAGGCTGGCAGATGACTCAGGAAGCATTGCAACCAAAGTGGCACAGGTTCAGTAAGGTATTTCCCATGTTATATCATTATGACTTTTTAATTTTTTTTTTATTTTTTTTAAGTGACCATGAAACCCCTTTAGAGGAGACAGACCCTAAAAAGTTATTTTAAAAGGACTGATCAAAAGCTGACCTATATTTAGGCAAGTTCCCAGCCTGGAATTCAGCTACGGCTATAAAAACTTGTAAACTCTGATTGTTAGCTTAAACTTCATGACTACATGACTATGGGATTCTACTAGAGAAATCATATTTTAAAATAAATGCCCCTTCCTGGATCCTCCCACTGCCCTATCTTCAGCAGCAGATCAGCACACAAAAAGGAGAAGGCAGCAGCTTCTGCCCAACTACCTCTCTCTGCTAGAAAAGTTTAGAAGAACTTGGTGGAACAGCTTCTTGGATTCAACTGCAAATGTTTATAAATACATTTGCATATTAATACAGAGGAGTCTGAGTCAGGGAGTCGGAAGTACAAAAAACTGCCCTGGTGCAAATCATCAATTTAGGCCTCAAATGTACATAGTGCGCTGTCACTCCTCAGCCTTTTTGTGTGCCCGCAGAGCATTTTACGCCCACATATGGGTATTTCGGTAAAAAAAAGTATGGGGCAACACCATGGTGCATGTTAGTGTAAATTTAAAAAAAAAATTTTACACTAACAGGTTGGGGGTAGCTCCCAACTTTACCTTTTCATACGGGGTAAAAGGAAAAAAAGCCCCCCATACTCCAGAGTATGGAAATATCCAATATGTGGCCCTAAACTGTTGCTCCGAAGTGAGAGAACACCATGCGCATTTGAGGCCTAAATTCGGGACTTGCATAGGGGTGGACTCAGATGCAAGTGTTACAATTGCCTCAGGTTCCAAAAATATTCTATGCCAGTGATTCCCAAACAGGGTGCCTCCAGCTGTTGCTAAACTCCCAGAATGCCTGGACAGTCAGTGGCTGTCCGGCAATGCTGGGGGGAGTTGTTTTTTAACAGCTGGAGGCTCTGTTTTGGAAACACTGCCGTACGATACGTTTTTCATTTTTATTGGGGGGAAAGGAGGGACAGTGTACGTGTGTGTATATGTAGTGTTTTACCCTTTATTTTGTGTAGTGTAGTATTTTAAGAGTACATTCATATGGACGGGGGTTTACGGTGAGTTTCCCACTAGGAGTCTGAGCTGTGGCGGAAAATTTGCCGCGGCTCAAACTTGAAGCAGGAAACTCACTGTAAACCCCCGCCTGTGTGAATGTACCCTGTACATTCACATGGGGGGGGGGGGAATCTCCAGCTGTTGCAAAACTACAACTCCCAGCATGCACTGACAGACCGTGCATGCTGGGAGTTGTAGTTTTGCAACAGCTGGAGGCACACTTGTTGAAAAACCTTGAGTTAGGTTCTGTTACCTAACTCTGTATTTTCCAACCAGTGTGCCTCCAGCTGTTGCAAAACTACAACTCCCAGCATGTACTGATCGCCAAAGGGAATGCTGGGAGTTGTAGTTATGCAACAGCTGGAGGCACACAACTACAACTCCCAGCATGCCGAGACAGACGTTTGCTGTTCGTACATGCTGGGAGTTGTAGTTACGCAACATTTGGAGGACCACAGTTTAGAGACCACAGCACAATGATCTCCAAACTGTGGTCCTCCAGATGTTGCAAAACTACAAATCCCAACATTACCAGACAGCAAAATGCTGTATGGGCATGCTGGGAGTTGTAGTTTTGCAAGATCTAGGGGCCACAGTTTGGAGACCACTGTATAGTGTTCTCTATACTGTAGCCCTCTAGATGTTGCAAAACTACAAATCCCAGCATGCCCACACAGAAGTTTGCAGTCTGGGCATGCTGGGATTTGTAGTTTTGCAACATCTGGAGGGCTACAGTTTAGAGACCACTCTATAGTGGTCTCCAAACTGTGTCCCTCCAAATGTTGCTAGGCAACAACTAACCACTCAGTTGCAGGATCGCCCGCCGCCGATCAACCCCCGCTCTGGGTAAGGGACCTCCGGCGCCACTTCCAGCACAGTTCCCCCACTCTGCCTGGACTACCGTGGGAAGGCAGAGCGGGGGAACCGAACTTTAACCCCCAGCCTCCAATATGCTATTGGTCGGTCGCTTCTGACCAACCAATAGCAGGGACAGGAGGGGCGGCACCCCTGACACCTCACTCCTATCCCTTCAGAGGGATTGGGGCTGTCTTGGACCACCCTGATCCCCCTTATTTTCCGTGTCACCCGCGACCTGTAAGATCCGGAATCCCCGAAGATTCAGACCGGCGATTGGGCATGCCAGTTACATGCTTTAGTAGAATAGAGTCTAACGTGATATAGGAGACTTTTCTTGAAGTCTTACAATTCTGATAGCTTTGAAAAATCTCTTAATCAAGTCTTAGTAAAGACCCAATCAGAAAGAGAATTATTGGGAGAAAAAGCACTTTAAAAGGTGCCAAAATTTTTTCCCAGCAATTGTTTTGACTAGCAGAGCCTGCTAGTCCCATTAGAACCTAGGACTGTTTCTACACCATGAAAAGAAAAAAAAATCACGTTTCACTGGATTAGATCTGTAGAGTTGCCAACAGATTGTCATTATGTACTCTAGTAAGACACTTCAGACTGAATACATCTACGATGGAGACATGACCTGGAAAATACTGGAGGTTGCCGAGTCCTAATTTTCCCCCCTCTTATTCTGTTTGCATTATTTTGCTTATTCCTTCATATGCTGCCTGAGGAGAATAGGGAATGTTCAGCCTTCCCCATTTTGAAAGAATCACAATTCATTATAAAATTATTGCACAACAGTCAGACTGTTTTAGGGTAGGGTTACACACAGCGCATCTACAGCATTTTTTGACAGTGCAGAATGCTCTGCCGGCAGTCACAGAGCGAATGCAGAGCAAGCTCCCTGCTGTGGCTGGGTAGCTTTGTGTGTTAGGCAGTTACGAGCGGACACACAGAACTACAGGGAGCTCGCTCTGCAGATGCTCGGTGACTGCCGGCAGCGCAGAGTGTGTGTCTGCTAATCAGGGTATTTACTAACTGATTCAGGCTTGGTTCACATTACTTTTAAGCAATATGGGACCGTATACGGTTGGGGGAACGAAAACCGGGTGCTCCCGTATGCCAGTCGTATCCGGCCCCTATGTAATGCATTTCAATGAGCTGACCAGAGTGAAACGCCGACTCCGGTCGGCTCATTTTTGACCCGTATGCGGTTTTCCCACCGGACCTAAAACCGCAGCGTCCGGTTTTCGCTCCCCTCAGCTGTATACGGTCCTGTATTGCTTAAAACGTAATGTGAACCCAGCCTCACTAAGATTGATACAATCTTTTTTCTTTTTACTTTAGTCCAAGCTGGGAAGAGGCAAGATATTAAACCTTCATGTGCTGTCTTTATACTCACAAGGAAATGTTTTGTAGGAGAATAAATTTAAGCAGGACCAAACAAAAGGACAATGCCACAAAACGTAAAAAGAAGAAAACAAGAAACACAGATGTAAAATTGTTAAAAATAAAAAAAACCTGAGAAAATAAAATATTGAAATTAATGCAATCTGAAAAGAAACCCTGAAAAAGAAGAAAAAAAAATTTAAAGTGACTAACTAGTCGGATTATCTAAAGCAACTAACATTTCTTAGATTTCCCTAAATAAAAGAAATAAGTTCTGGATGCTTTAGAAAAAAAATGCATGGTTTAGTTTTTGCTATTAATTTACATCTGGGCGTTCTTATAATACAATGAATAAACTATTAGCTAGGCAAGTTGTTGTCAAGGAATGTTTTCAAGTTTGTAAGGATTTACGGTATCTCCTTTTTCTTAAGCAAACTAAAGGAAAAACATTTTGTTACTTTCAAGCTTGAAGAGGTCATCCTATAATGAGACAACTAGGGCTGATGGATGTAACAGAGGGATTTCAATAGTTGAAAGCAGAGAGATGCTCACAAAGAACCATCCCTAAGGGGTCCCTGAGGTGGCATGAACTGATTGCTTGACATAACAATATCTTCCTGAGAAAGCCCAGGAAGTATAATGTCTCAAATATGTAGATTTACTTAAGACCGCAGTTTATTATGACCGCCTAAATATAAATCTACAAACATAACAACACCCCCGGAAGAAGCAAGTGATGCGAAACGCGTATCAGGTGGGTGTTCTCTTGGTCTGTACAGAGTTACTGATTCTGTAAAGTACTCTTTCTTTTTAGCATGAGGTTATTTTGTTCTCATATGTAATGCTCTTTATTAGGTGCGCTATAGATACTGGTATGATGCAAATGGGCTTTGGCTCTTGGGAAGTGCCTTTTATATAACACATTGACCCCAAGGGTGAAACTTGCATGGGTGTATGATTTGGCAATCTTCTATGTAATCTATGACTATTTCATAGTGTCAGTATACCATATGGTGTCTTAATACATGTATACAAATTAAAGGTATTCTTCAGAAATAGAAAAAAACAGAGCAAGGGTTTTCCAAAAACAGCCTCAGGGTATGTCCACACTATAGAGTGTGAACGGAATATCTGCTCGCAGAATTACGCGAGCGGAGATTCAGCCTGGCAGCCGGTGGTGGCGGTAGTGCCATTGATGGCTATGCAGTACTCGCGAACTTCCGCACAAAGAATTAACATGTTCTTTCTTTGCGCGGAACAATTTCAGCTGCGGAATTGTCCGCCGCTGAAATTCCGCAGTGTGAACGGGTCTTGCGGAGACCCATTTATGCTTATGTTAAATTCATACCGTGGAATTCCATGGGAATTCCGTAGTGGGAACATACTCTCAGGCTGTGTGGTATTAACACTAGGCTCCATTTACTCCAATGGAACGGAGCTGTAATAGCACACACAACCTAAAGACAAGTGTTGTGCTGTTTTTCTAATTCTGGATGACAAATTTAAGTTATATTGTTGCTCATCGTTTACATACCTTTTGCAATGAGCACTTTCTGTATTTTTTACTTTCTCATAAGCCTTTTTGCACATTGTTTTGGCAAGTATGGTATAATGAATTATTTTTATGTTTAATGAGATCTGTTATTTTAACACCTAATCATATTAATTTTGTAATATGATATTTTTATGTACCATCTCATCCTCTCACCTATTTTTTTTATGTGTTTGATACTATCCCATTTATATGTTTTTTTATGTGTATTACATTTAGTTTCTCCCGTGGTTTCTAAAGTTAAAACATTTATAATTTTGGAACTGACAGAACTATTAGACAAAAGACACATGTGCAGTCCATCGAGGTTTGTGCTGCTTGAAAACCCTTTTATAGTCATGTAAATCATCTTTTATATGTAACACTACATAGTATTTATCTCCTTTTAATGGTATAAAAGAAAAATATTTTAATATAATTCACACTGCAATTATTACTTTTATAAATATTATTTTAACAAATGTATTTCAGCGTTGCAAATTATACTAACTTGCTATACTAACAGCTTCCAAAGAGCAGTGGGTATTCAACACGCTATAAGCAAAAAATGTAAACTATTAGATCTACTAGTTTACTATAGTGCAAATATTTATGTTAGTTATAAAAGTTGCCCTAAGGAAACGTTCGCAAATGAGCTATGTTAAGAACAGATTTTTTTTATATACAGGGTATGTTTTTGTGTAACTTTTTTTTTGTTCATTTTTTTCCGTTATCGTTAAGCTAACTGTGAATTCAAATAATGGTACTGTACATGTAGGGGTATATTCAGATTTGATACATGCACTATGTTCCTGTATATTGCTACGTACCTGAAGGTAGCCACTAGTGATGCTCAGGTATGCATTAGTATAGATATATATACTGTTCTGCTGGAATGCCAATGTATACAACGTACATAGAGCATTTAACAAATGTGAATGTAGCCTAAAACCTCTAAAATAAAACAGAAACGAGAAAACAATCCAAAGCATTGTTTTGAATTTTACAATGGTGGTTTCCTTTATCATGAGCTATACTTGAGAATAGAGAAATTATTAGATTTAGTTAAAAATACTGAAACAGCTCACTACTGGACAAAAGTGGTAGATAAGCATGAGGAAATATGACACGACAAAAGAAAATTAATGTACTTGAAGAAAAAAATGATGAAAAAAGGAAAGGAAGAGTCCACATCACAATATCAACACGAACAAGACTTGCTGGATGGCAAACGGACAGAAAAAAAAAACGGAAAAATAAAAATGGGGTTAATAGTGTGAGGCAACACTTCAAATCAAGAAAGCAAACGTACCATTAGTCGGATGCTTTGCAAACGACACAGAAAATCGTTTAACAGCTGGCATAGACAACAGTTCTGAGGAAAAAAAAAACAACAAGCATCGGCATTAACATTCTGATCTTGGCCACTAAGACAGGCACATACATACACCAACAGGATCCTGGGACAACATACTGCAAGCATAACTTATGTTAAAGGCCAAACTTCATCCATATGCTTTGACATTTTACTGAAAGCCACATGCATAAGAAAAGCAAAAGTATTTAATGGGTAAGTTTATGAGGCTAGATTACGCTCAGAATAGTTGCCATGTGCCATAAACGAACAAAATATCCATAGTATGTACTTAGTACACAAAATTATAACCAACAAGTGAAGAAGAGGAGCAGGACTGAGGACCAATGGAAAGGAATAATGTTTCCAATACTTTGTTTATAGAGGATAGTTCACATTGGCCCTGATTTACTAATGTGAATTCAAACCGATATCGTCGTGTTGTGCTCCACAAATTGTCTGCGCCAGAATTTTTGTAGTGCAATTTACCAAAATAGACCTATTTACTATTGAATTCACACAAAATCTTGTTAATAAATGGCTGAAAATTCCCACCAAGAAAAAGCTGGTAAGAATATTCTGTTTATATTAAAGCGCAACTGTCATGAGGTTTGGGGCATATAATCTAACCACAGTCTGTGTATGATGTGCAGAATATGTATCCAGCCTTACTTGTATTGTTCTCATTCCAGCTGTTATTATCCCAAAAAACGGTTTTACTTGCAGCCACCAATAGGCGTGGATAGGCGTGGTCTGGGGTTCACCATGCCCCGCGCCCGCCACGCCTATACACCAGAGCTGGGACCATTGTGTAATTGACACAGGTCCAAGCGCATGCACCTCTTAGCTTTCTTATGTGAGCACCGTCCAACATTATTTTACAGCACTGTCTGAGACCTCCATGCGCCCGGCCAATACTAGAGACAGAGAGAGAACGAGCTCTCTGCCTCTTGTGAATGCAGAAGCACCCAGTGCTGTTATTCTAAAAAAGTATACAATATTATATATATATATATATATATATATATATGTATGTATAACAGTGTCAGTTCATCTCCTCTTCTTTCCTCTGTACAGGAGATGCACTGGGTGCTTTTGCACTCACTAAGAGGCAGAGTTTGTTCACTCTCTGCCTCTAGTATTGCCCAGGTACATGGAGGCGTCACTCTGTAAAGTAATGTCAGTCGGTGCTCACATAAGAAAGCTAAGGGGCACATGCGCTGGGAGCTGTGTGTCAATCACAAAGTGGTCCTAGTGCTGGTGTACAGGGGATAGGCGTTGGCGGCCATGGGGCATGGTGAACCCCAGGCCACGCCTATCCGACTGTCAGTGACTGCATGTAAAAACGTTGTTCGGGATAATAAAAGCTGGAATAAGAATGATACAAGCAAGGCTGGATACATATTCTACACATCATACACAGACTGTGGTTAGATAATATGCCCTAAACCTCATGACAGTTGCGCTTTAAAGGGGTACTTCGGTGGAAAACTTTTATTTTTTTTTAAATCAACTGGTGCCAGAAAGTTAAACAGATTTGTAAATTACTTCTATTAAAAAATCTTAATCCTTCCTGTACTTATTAGCTGCTGAATACTACAGTGGAAATTCTTTTCCGTTTGAAACACAGAGCTGTCTGCTGACATCATGAGCACAGTGCTCTCTGCTGACATCTCTGTCCATTTTAGGAACTGTCCAGAACAGCATATGTTTGCTATGGGGATTTCCTTTTACTCTGGACAGTTCCTAATATGGACAGAGATGTCAGCAGAGAGCACTGTGCTCATGATGTCAGCAGACAGCTCTGTGTTTCAAACGGAAAAGAATTTCCACTGTAGTATTCAGCAGCTAATAAGTACAGGAAGGATTAAGATTTTTTAATAGAAGTAATTTACAAATCTGTTTAACTTTCTGGTACCAGTTGATTAAAAAAAAAAAAAAAAAAAAAAAAAAAAAAAGTTTTCACCAGAGTACTCCTTTAACCCCTTCCCGACCTATGACATACCTGTACGTCATGGGTGGCAAGGTGTTCCCGACCCATGACATACAGGTACGTCATGGACATTACTGCCGCTACTCGCGGCACCCCGCAGCGCTCGGAAAGATGGTGGCTATCACTGATAGCCAGCCATCTTACCGTGCGACCACGGGGGGTTTCGTCCCCCACCCCCCCCAGCGATCGCTGCTATCAGCTGGTCAAATCTGACTAGCTGATAGCAGCGTTTCGCTATCAGAATACTTAGCAGCGCGGTGTGTGAGTCCCGATCATGGGGATCAGGACACACACCGCTCTGCTAAGTGTCCCTGACCCGTCCCCCGGTGTCACTTACCCGTCCGAGCGGTGTCCCGAGCGGTCCCGGCATCCTCCGTGCGGTCCCGGCGTCCTCCATGCGGTCCCGGCTGCGCTGCGTCCCGGAGGTGAGTTTCCGGCAGCAGTGCAGCATCTTCATTGGCAGCAGTGAGATCGCCGTAAAGCGATCTCACTGCTGCCTCTGAGAGTTTCAAAACTGCAACTCCCAGCATGCCCAGACAGCCTTTGGCTTTCTGGGCATGCTGGGAGTTGTAGTTTTGCAACATCTGGAGGTCCACAGTTTGGAGACCACTGTGTAATGGTCTCCAATCTGTGCTCTTCCAGATGTTGCAAAACTACAAATCTCAGCATGCTCAGTCTGTCCAGGCATGCTGGGAGTTGTAGTTCTCTAACATCTTGAAGAGCACAGATTGGAGACCATTATACAGTGGTCTCCAAACTGTGGACCTCCAGATGTTGCAAAACTACAACTCCCAGCATGCCCAGACTGCCCAAGCATGCTGGAAGTTGTAGTTCGGCAACATCTGATCCTTCAGATATTGCCGAACTACAACTTCCAGCATGCCTTGGCAGTCTGGGCATGCTGGGAGTTGTAGTTTTGCAACATTTGGAGGCACACTAGTTGGGAAACATTGTCCGTTTCCTACCTCAGTGCCTCCAGCTGTTGCAATTGTTGCAAAACTATAACTCCCAGCATGCACTGACAGACCATGCATGCTGGGAGTTGTAGTTTTGCAACAGCTGGAGGCACACTGGTTTGGAAACACTAAGTTTGGTTGCAAAACACTTGAAAGTTTATTACTTAACTTAGTGTTTCCAAACCAGTGTTCCTCCAGCTGTTGCAAAACTACAACTCCCAGCATGCACGGACAGCCAAAGGGCATGCTCGGAGTTTGCAACAGCTGGATGTTTGCCCCCTCCCCCCAATGTGAATGTACAGGGTGCACTCACATCGGCGGAGGTTTACAGTGAGTGCTGCAAGTTTGAGATGGCGCAAATTTTGCGCTGCAGCTCAAATTTCCAGCGGCAAACTGGCTGTGAACCTCTGCCCATGTGACTGTACCCTAAAAACACTACACTAACACTAACCTAAAATAAAAAGTAAAAAACACTACATATACACATACCCCTACACAGCCCCCCTCCCCCCAAAAAATGAAAAACGTCTGGTACGCTACTGTTTCCAAAACGGAGCCTCCAGCTGTTGCAAAATAATAACTCCCAGTATTGCCGGACAGCCATTGACTGTCCAGGCATGCTGGGAGTTTTGCAACAGCTGGAGGCACCCTGTTTGGGAATCACTGGCGTAGAATACCCCTATGTCCACCCCTATGCAAATCCCTAATTCAGGCCTCAAATGCGCATGGCGCTCTCTCACTTTGGAGCCCTGTCGTATTTCAGGGCAACAGTTTTGGGACACATATGGGGTATCGCCGTACTCGGGAGAAATTGCCTTACACATTTTGGGGGGCTTTTTCTTCTTTAACCCCTTATGAAAAGGTGAAGTTGGGGTCTACACCAGCATGTTAGTGTAAAAAAATAAATTTTTTACACTGACATGCTGGTGTTGCCCTATACTTTTCATTTTCACAAGAGGTAAAAGGGAAAAAAGACCCTCTAAATTTGTAATGCAATTTCTCCTGAGTACGGAGATACCCCATATGTGGGCACAAAGTGCTCTGGGGGCGCACAACAAGGCCCAGAAGGGAGAGTGCACCATGTACATTTGAGGCGATTGGCACAGGGGTGGCTGATTGTTACAGCAGTTCTGACAAACGCAAAACAATAAATATCCATATGTGACCCCATTTTGGAAACTACACCCCTCACGGAATGTAATAAGGGGTGCAGTGAGCATTTACACCCCACTGGTGTATGACAGATTTTTGGAACAGTGGTCTGTGAAAATGAAAAATAAAATTTTTGATTTGCACAGTCCACCGTTTCAAATATCTGTCAAACGCCAGTGGGGTGTAAATGCTCACTGCACCCCTTATTACATTCCATGAGGGGTATAGTTTCCAAAATGGGGTCACATGTGGGGGGGTCCACTGTTCTGGCACCATAGGGGCTTCCTAAATGGGACATGCCCCCCAAAAACCCTTTCAGAAAAACTCACTCTCCAAAATCCCATTGTCGCTCCTTCCCTTCTGAGCCCTCTACTGCGCCCACCGAACATTTTACATACGCATATGAGGTATTTCCTTACTCGAGAGAAATTGGGTTACAAATTTTAGGGTGATTTCTCTCCTTTTACCCCTTGTAAAAATTCAAAAATTGGATCTACAAGAAAATGCGAGTGTAAAAAATGAAGATTTAGAATTTTCTCCTTCACTTTGCTGCTATTCCTGTGAAACACCTAAAGGGTTAAAACACTTACTGAATGTCATTTTGAATACTTTGGGGGGTGCAGTTTTTATAATGGGGTCATTTATGGGGTATTTCTAATATGAAGATCCTTAAAATCCACTTCCAACCTGAACTGGGCCCTGAAAAATTACGATTTTGAAAATCTTGAGAAAAATTGGAAAATTGCTGCGGAACTTTGAAGCCCTCTGATGTCTTCCAAAAGTAAAAACTTGTCAATTTTTTAATGCAAACACAAAGTAGACATATTGTATATGTGAATCAATATGTAATTTATTTGGAATATCCATTTTCCTTTCAAGCAGAGACTTTCAAAGTTAGAAAAATGCTAAATTTTCAAAATTTTCATGAAATTTTTAGATTTTTTACCAAGAAAGGATACAAATATCAGTGAAATTTTACCGATAAAATAAAGTAGAATATGTCACGAAAAAACAATCTCGGAACCAGAATGATAAGTAAAAGCATTCCAAAGTTATTAATGTTTAAAGTGACAGTGGTCAGATTTTCAAAAAATGCCCAGGTCATGAAGGTGAAAATGGGCTGGGTCATGAAGGGGTTAAGCATTAAAGAGGTACTCTGGGGAACTAAATCCGTAGCCCATCCTTTCCCTCTCACCAAGCTATGTATTTGTCTAAATATCATTCATTAGCTGTGTACAGCAGTTTCCCTCTTTCAGCTGTCATTTACAGCAGGAAATTAGAGAAAATGTTAATTCTCAAATCCACCTAGTCTTGGTGTAAACCCCTCACTGAGATTAGCCTCCAACATTCAGGACAAAATCACCTAATTTCTGTTTGGTCTAGAGCTCTGGCTGTACACACCTCTCCTACCCCTCCCTGTTTGAGAGCTTATGAGCAGTGAGAGAAAAGCAGTGAAGATTCTTAGTCACAACTGAGCACATGGCTGCTGTTTTTCTGCTTAATATCTATTCACTGATGTCTGGTATTCAAAGCACAGCATGATTTATTGCTGGATGAAGGATCGTCTGAAAGAAAATACATGTACAGTGTGTGTGAGCTGCAGAGTAAGCATGTACACAGATAGTGAAAGCAGTTGGCTGGCAGCCATTACACAGAGCTGCACTGACTTCTGGAGTTGTAGTCTGTGCTACAAACAAGGAAAAAGTATTTAGGAGACACCAGGGGCCAAAGGAGCTTCCAAAACCACATAGATAACTACGGGGGACACAGAATCTGTATTGTGGTGGCTTTGGGGAATTTTTTTTCTTTACTTCCCTGGAGTACCCCTTTAATTTCTAAACACAATTTATATTGAACATTATTATAAAAAAAATATTTCTATCATGCGGTGTTCCCCCTTATCCTATGAACGCCTTTCTAAATGTTCTGTATTAGACATGTAGGCTAGTCTGCAGAAGATTCCTTACTGTGGTGAGCAGGCTGTGTCAGAATCTGCTGTGACTTTTCTGCTTGCGCAAGAAGGCAATTATTTTATTGACCATGTTTTTAGCTGCAGCTTGAGCTCTAACACGGCTCAGTAAACAGCAGGACACCTTGCTCATTTTATATACAAGATGCATTGTTCTTCACCATGTGTCACTTTTTGTTCAACTATATTTTTATTCCTTATTCAGTTATACAAGTATTCACAACTTACAATACTCAAGAATTAATATAT
Organism: Hyla sarda; assembly: GCF_029499605.1. NCBI lineage: Eukaryota > Metazoa > Chordata > Amphibia > Anura > Hylidae > Hyla > Hyla sarda. The sequence continues at coordinate 127,235,711 of NC_079192.1, read as the reverse complement.
CAGAGGTGCTCATATGTTAAACAACTTTGCAGAAGTAAAAAAAGGAAAACTACAACAGGTGATCTCAACAAGTCAGTTTGAGAAAAAATAAACTTAAATATCAGTGTTATCTAAAGTAACAACACATATACTGGAATGTACCCAGACTGTCTAAAAGTGCTGTATATACAAATAAGAAATATGGCCCTTCATGAGTGTAATGTTTTTTTTTTTTTTTTTTAATTAAACCTCATATATAAACTTAAGATATCAAAGGGAAAGTCACTTGGTGCAGTGCTGCTACACTACAACATCAAAGGGCATCAAAGCATAAGAAAATGCTGCCAAATAAACAATTTTTATAGAACACTTCTGCTTTACACTGTGTATGCCCGTATGCTACAGGGTAAGAAGGCTCGTGGGATAACCTCTTTAAGCTAATGGACTTTAAAACAAATAGCATGCTGGTTAATTTGTTCCTTGTTATTCCAAGGGAAATAGGTCCGGTGCATGGCTAGGAATTTTTTTTTTTATCTTAAAAGGGGTACTCCTCTGCTCTGGAGCCGGCGCAGGGAGCTCATGACGTCATAGCCCCGCCCCCTCAATGCAAGTCTATGGGAGGGGGCGTTTGTTCCAAACGTTGAGCAGCGGAGTACCCCTTTAAGCTTATCTCCTAGCTTTGCAAAGGACCATCACAGATCTGTATATGCACTACCATGGCCAGACATCGAAAGAGGCAGCATAAGCCACCTAAGATCTCCTTTCAACTATAGGGATCAAAGGGGTACTCCGGTGGAAATTTTTTTTTCAAATTAACTGGTGCCAGAAAGTTCAACAGATTTATAAATTACTTCTATCTAAAAATCTTAACTCTTCCAGTACTTATCAGCTGCTGAATGCTCCAGTGAAAGTTATTTTCTTTTTCAATTTCTTTCCAGTCTGACCACAGTGCTCTCTGCTGACACCTCTGTCTATGTCAGGAACTGTCCAGTGCAGGAGTAAATCCCCATAGCAAACCTCTCCTGCTCTGGACAGTTCCTGGCATGGACAGAGGTGTCAGAAGAGGGTACAGTGGTCAGACTGAAAAAGAAATTCAAAAGAAAAGAACTTCCTATGGAGCATACAGCCGCTGATAAGTACTGGAAGGGTTAAGATTTTTAAATAGAAGTAATTTACAAATCTGCTTAACTTTCTGGCGCCAGTAGCTTAAAAAAAAAAAAAAAAAAAAAAAAAAAAAAGGGGTACTCCACTGGAAAACATTTTTTTGTAAATCAGCTGAAAGTGCAAGTTTAACAGATTTGTTAATTACTTCTATTAAAAAATATTAATTCTTCCAGTACTTATTAGCTGCTGCATGTTCCACAGGACGTTTTTTTCTATTTGAATTTCCTTTCTGTCTGACCACAGTGCTCTCTGTTGACATCTCTGTCCATGCCAGGAACTGTTCAGAACAGGATATGTTTGCTATGGGGATTTGCTCCTGCACTGGACAGTTCCTAAAATGCACGGAGGTGTCAGCAGAGAGCACTGTGGTGAGACAGAAAGGACATTTAAAAAGAAAAGAACTTCCTGTGTAGCATACAGCAGTAATTTACAAATCTGTTAAACTTTCTGACACCAATTAGTTTAACCCCTTAAAGGGTAGCTCCCACCATCCTATTTTTTTTTTGCTAGCCCGTTTCCCCTCCCCCCCCCCCGCCGCTACGCACTAGCCCGTTCTCTCCTCCTCCCCCCTCGCCCCGCATACACCGTTCCCTCATTACACTTGCAGTTACTGCAGAGTCCAGCAGCGGGCGTGCAGGGACAGCGGCGGCAATGAGGCGGCGGCGATGTGCGGGAGGAGTGGCCTTCCAGCCAGTGGCCAGGGAGCCAATGCGCTCGCTCCCGCCTGTCTGATTGACAGACAGGAAGCGAGTGCAGCCTAACTGAAAAAGGACTGATTGCCACTCCAAAATCAGTCCTTTTTCAGTGGCCGGTTTTTAAATGTAAATTAAACCTTTTTAACTGAAAAAAAAAATAATAAAAGTATATTAGAGATATGTTGTAGTACATAAGTACTACAACATATAAAAAAATAAAGTTGGTGACAGTGCCCATTTAAGGACCCAGCCATTTTACACCTTAGGACCTGGCCATTTTTTAACATCTGACCACTGTCATTTTAAACATTAATAACTCTGGAATGCTTTTAGTTATCATTCTGATTCCGAGACAGTTTTTTCGTGACATATTCTACTTTAACATAGTGGTAAAATTTTGTGGTAACTTACATCCTTTCTTGGTGAAAAATCCCAAAATTTTATGAAAAATTTGAAAATTTTGCATTTTTCTAACTTTGAAGCTCTCTGCTTGTAAGGAAAATGGATATTCCCAATAATTTTTTTTAATTTACATATACAATATGTCCACTTTATGTTTGCGTCATAAAATTGACGTGTTTTTACTTTTGGAAGACACCAGAGGGCTTCAAAGTTCAGCATCAATTTTCCAGTTTTTCACAAAATTTCCAAACTCACTATTTTTCAGGGACCAGTTCAGGTTTGAAGTGGATTTGAAGGGTCTTCATATTAGAAATACCCCACAAATGACCCCATTATAAAAACTGCACCACCCAAAGTATTCAAAATGACATTCAGTCAGCGTTTTAACCCTTTAGGTGTTTCACAGGAATAGCAGCAAAGCGAAGGAGAAAATTCACAATCTTCTTTTTTTACACTCGCATGTTCTTGTAGACCCAATTTTTGAATTATTGCAAGGGAGAAAATTTTTACTTATATTTTTAGCCCAATTTCTCTCGAGTAAGCACATACCTCATATGTCTATGTAAAGTGTTCGGCGGGCGCAGTAGAGGGCTCAGAAGCGAAGGAACGACAAATGGATTTTGGAGAGTACGTTTTTCTGAAATGGTTTTTGGGGGGCATGTTGCATTTAGGAAGCCCCTATGGTGCCAGAACAGCAAAAAAAAAAAAAAAACACATGCCATACCATTTTGGAAACTAGACCCCTTGAGGAACGTAACAAGGAATAAAGTGAGCCTTAATACCCCACGGGTGTTTCATGACTTTTGCATATGTAAAAAAAAATAAAAAAAATGTCACTAAAATATATGTTTCCCCCAAATTTCACATTTTTGCAAGGGTTAATAGCAGAAAAAAAAAAAAAATTGTAACCCCATCTCTTCTGAGTATGGAGGTACCCTATAAGTTGACCTGAAGTGCGCTACGGGCGAACTACAATGCTCAGAAGAGAAGGAGTCATATTTGGCTTTTTGAGAGCAAATTTTGTTCGGGGGCATGTCGCATTTAGGAAGCCCCTATGGTGCCAGGACAGCAAAAAAAAAAAAACCCACATGGCATACCATTTTGGAAACTACACCCCTTGAGGAATGTAACAAGGGGTACAGTGAGCATTTACCCCCCACTGGTGTCTGTCAGATCTTTGGAACAGTGGGCTGTACAAAATTTTTAATTTGCACAGCCCACTGTTCCAAAGATCTGTCAGACACCAGTGGGGTGTAAATTCTCACTGCACCCCTCATTACATTCCGTGAGGGGTGTAGTTTCCGAAATGGGGTCACGTGTTTTTTTTTTTTTTTTTTGCGTTTGTCAAAACCGCTGTAACAATCAGCCACCCCTGTGCAAATGACCTCAAATGTACATGGTGCACTCTCCCATCTGGGCCTTGTTGTGCGCCCGCAGAGCACTTTGCGCCCACATATGGGGTATCTCCGTAGTCGGGAGAAATTGCATTACAAATTTTGGGAGGCTTTTTTCCCTTTTACCTCTTGTTAAAATGAAAAGTATAGGGCAACACCAGCATGTTAGTGTAAAAATTTTTAAATTTTTTTTTAAACTAACATGCTGGTGTGGACCCCAACTTCACCTTTTCATAAGGGGTCAAAGGAGAAAAAGCCCCCCAAAATTTGTTAGGCAATTTCTACCGAGTACGGCGATACCCCATATGTGCCCCTAAACTGTTGCCTTGAAATACAACAGGGCTCCGAAGTGAGAGTGCCATGCACATTTGAGGCCTGAATTAGGGATTTACATAGGGGTGGACATAGGGGTATTCTACGCCAGTGATTCCCAAACAGGGTGCCTCCAGCTGTTGCAAAACTCCCAGCATGCTTGGACAGTCAACGGCTGTCCGGCAATACTGGGAGTTGTTGTTTTGCAACAGCTGGAGGCTCCGTTTTGGAAACAGTGGCGTACCAGACGTTTTTCATTTTTATTGGGGAGGGGGGCTGTGTAGGGGTATGTGTATATGTAGTGTTTTTTACTTTTTATTTTATTTTGTGTTAGTGTAGTGTAGTGTTTTTAGGGTACAGTCACATAGGCGGGGATTACAGAGAGTTTCCCGCTGCGAGTTTGAGCTGCATCGCAAACTTGCAGCCTGATAATCACTGTAAGCCCCCTGCCCATGTGAATGTACCCTGTACATTCACAGGGGGGGCTCCAGCTGTTGCAAAACTACAACTCCCAGCATGCACAGTCTATCAGTGCATGCTGGTAGTTATAGTTTTGCAACAGCTGGAGGCACACGGGTCGGGAAACACTGAGTTAGGAAACAGACAATGTTTCCCAACCAGTGTGCCTCCAGTTGTTGCAAAACCACAACTCCCAAACATTCTCAGGCATGCTGGAAGTAGTAGTTCGGCAACATCTTTAGAGCCAGATGTTGCCGAACTACAACTCCCAGCATGCTTGGAGTTGTAGTTTTGCAACATCTGGAGGACTACAGTTTGCAGACCACTAATACAGTGGTTCCCAATCTGTGCCCTTCCAGATGTTGCAAAACTACAACTCCCAGTATGCCAAAACTGTCCAGGCATGCTGGGAGTTGTAGTTCTGCAACATCTGAAGGGCCAGATGTTACAGAACTACAATTTCCAGCATGCCTCGACAGTAAGGGCATGCTGAGGATGTGTAGTTTTGCAACATCTGGAAGGGCACAGTGGTCCCAAAACTGCGGATCTCCAGATGTTGCAAAACTGCAACTCTCAGCATCCCCGGACGCCAAGGGCTGTCTGGGCATGCTGGGAGTTGTAGTGTAAAGGGACCAGATGGAGCAGTCCAGATCGCTTTACGGCGGTCTGGACTGCTGCAGAGGTCCCGCGCCGCCGCTGAAGTTCCACTCACCTGTCGCCACCGCCAGGATCCGGGTCTTCAGGGAAGAGGTAAGTACCGGGGCCTGTCCCCCGCCGCGTCCTCCGGTCTTCCTCACGTTCTCTCCAGACTTCCAGGGGCCGGGCAGGGCGGGAGGAAGTAACCCCCCCCTGCGATTGGTCGGTTAGCTAACCGAGGAATCGCAGGGGATAGGAGGAGGTGGCAGGCTTGCCACCTCACTCCTATACTCCAGCATGGTCCTGGCTGTCTGTGACAACCGGGATCATGCAAAATTACCGGGCGGTCGGGTCCCAGAGACCCGATCAGCCTGGTAATGCCGCAGATCGCAGGGGTGATTTCCCTCGCGATTTGCGACAATCGCCCACATGGGGGGCAGACATGGCCCCCCTCTGCGTTTGCCCTGGAAGCCTGTTGAAGCATTTCAGCAGGCATCCGCTTCCGCTCTCTGCCCGGCGCGCGGCAGGGACCGGAAAACACCATGACGTACTCATACGTCGTGGGTCCTTAAGGGGTTAAAAACATTTTTTTTTCCAGTGGAATGCCCCTTTAAAGCATTATTTAGGCTCCACATGGGAACTGGAGATTGCAAAACGCTGAGAGAAATAGGTCAGAGACATCCAGCTTTCAGACTTCACCTGCTCCAATACAGCACATCTAAGTTAGAATTATAGTGGTCCATACAGCAAAAAATTATAGGCTGGTATGCACCAGTAAGGGAAAAAGATGGGAGCAGCAATATCAGGGCACCAAGTGAACGGCGGGAGGTAAGCACAGGTTTTTGTTTTATATGCCGACAGCCTGGGAATGATGCTTAAAAAAAGTTCTACAATAGTGTACTCCTTTAACCCCTTAAGGACGCAGCCCTTATTCACCTTAAGGACTGAGCCCTTTTTTGCAATTCTGATCACCGTCGCTTTACGAATTAATAACGCGAAAACGCTTTTACCGAATATTCGGATTCTGAGATTGTTTTTCGTGACATATTCTACTTTATTTTGGTGGTAAATTTCCGGCGTTACTTGCATCCTTTTTTGGTGAAAAATCACAAAATTTCATGAAAATTTAGAAAATGTTGCATTTTTCTAACTTTGAAGCTCTCTACTTGTAAGGAAAATGGATATTCCCAATAATTTTTTTAAATTCACAAATACAATATGTCCACTTTATGTTGGCATCATAAAATGGACATATTTTTGCTTTTTGAAAAAATTTGAGGGCTTCAAAGTAGAGCAGCAATTTTCAAAAATGTCATGAAAATTGCTAAATCTGAAGGGACAGATGTTACAGAACTACAACTCCCAGCATGCCTGGGCAGTCCAGGCATGCTGAGAGTTGTAGTTTGGCAATATCTGGAGGGCTAGCGTTTGGGCACCACTGTAACAGTGGTCTCCAAACTGTGACCCTCCAGATGTTGCAAAACTACAACTCCCAGCATGTCCAGACAGCCTTTGGCTGTCTGGGCATGCTGGGAGTTGCAATTTGGCCTTCCTAGTGGTTGCCACAGTAAAGATCACTTTACTTTCCCCCTCCCCCCCCTCCACCGTAGTTTCCCTACCTGAGCCAGGATCCAGCAGTTTCCAGCGAAGATCGGGGGGTCCCCAGGCATCTTCTCCTCCAGGTACCGGCCTCCATCTTCTGTCCATGTTCCCCACGACATCCGGGGTGGGCAGAACGGGGGGGTTGCCATGGCAACCCACTGTCCTGCTCTGCCATTGGTCAGAATCAGTTCTGACCAATGGCAGGGGATAGGAGGAGATCGCAGCACTGCGACCTCACTCCTAGCCCCCAGGATGATCGGGGCTGTCCCTTACAGCTCCGTTCATTGCTATTTTCCGGGTGATCGGGTCACCAGAGACCCGATCAGCCCGGAATAGCAGAAAATCGCATGTCTGAATAGACATGCAATTTTCTGCGATCGGCGACATGAGGGGAGGAGGTCTCAGGACCCCCCCTGTGCGATGTGCCGGGATGCCTGCTGAATGATTTCAGCAGGCATTCCGGTCCGGTCCCCAACCGGCTAGCGGCGGGGACCGAAATTCCCACGGGCGTATGCATACGCCCCACGTCCTTAAGGACTCTGGATGAAGGGCGTATGCATACGCCCAGCATCCTGAACAGGTTAATACAATTAGTAGTAGTAGTAGTAGTAGTAGTAGAAGGCCAAAACTGATTTAGGCACATACTAGCATGATTTAAACTGGACTATTCCTTCAGAATTTCGTGAGTGGGTTCTCATTACTTTATAATCTCATGTCTTGTGACACTTTTCTGATGCATACTTTCAAGTACCATCTTATGATCACAACTTTGGACCCAAACACAAACCAGAATTAAACCGTTTCTTGACTGCTGACTACTTAACATAGTTCCTTTTCCATTAGACAAATTGTATGCTTATCACATCCCATCTGGATTAAGCTTGACAAGTTTTAAAATGATTTCATGTAGTTTTGGTTGGGTCAGGGTCTACTGATATTTGTTATAGTATGGACAGATTCCAAGTGTTACTACTACATTTACAGATGCATTTGGAAGCTTTTAAAACCCTCTTACTTTTTTTTTTTTTTTTTTTTACATTTTGTTATGTAGCGGCCTTGTGCTTTAAAAAACAAAAAGGAAGGGTCCTGGTAGTCAGTTGAACTGCTCTAAAGAGACCTGAATTGGCTTCCACTGACAGTCGTCATTAAACCTGAGAGTATGAGAGGATCTGCAGAGAAAAATACCAAAAAAATACCCAAATCCAGGTGCGGCATCATACCCAAGAAGGATGGAGGCTGTAATCGCAAAGGTGCTTTAACTAAGTAATGTGTAAAGGGTCTGAATACTTACCGTATTTTTCATCGTATAAGACGCACTTTTTCTTCCCCAAAACTGGGGGGAAAAGTTGATGCGTCTTATACGGCGAATACACACACCTATCGCGGCGGTCCCTGCGGCCATCAACGGCCGGGACCCGCGGCTAATACAGGACATCACCGATCGCGGTGATGCCCTGTATTAACCCTTCAGATGCGGCGATCAAAGCTGAACGCCGCGTCTGAAGGGAAAGTGACACTATCCGGCTGCTCAGTTGGGCTGTTCGGGACCGCCGCGGTGAAATCGCGGCGTCCCGAACAGCTTACAGGACACCGGGAGGGACCTTACCTGCCTCCTCGGTGTCTGCTCTGTGCCGGGATCCCCTGCATGGCCGGCGCTCTCCTTCGACATCATCACGTCGTCGCGCACGCTGTCATCCAATAGGAGCGGCGTGCGTAGCGACGTGATGACGGCGACGGAGAACGTGGATCCCGGGGAAAAAGACGTCCGGAGCGTCGGGGACACCACAGGGACGCGGCGACAGCGAAGGAGCGACATCCAGGGCAGCGGTGATGGGTCCGGAGCGGCGGGGACACGTGAGTATTACCTCCTATCCAGTGCTCTTCAACCTGCGGACCTCCAGATGTTGTAAAACTACAACTCCCAGCATGCCCAGACAGCCGTTGGAAGTTGTAGTTTTGCAACATCTGGAGGTCCGCAGGTTGAAGATCACTGTTGGGTTCAGAATCTTTTTTTTTCTAGATTTTGCACCTTTAAAATTGGGTGCGTCTTATATGCCGGTGCGTCCTATAGGGCGAAAAATACGGTATGTCAAAGCAATACAGTAGAATCTCACAATAGAGGACACTCACGGGGAATAAAAATGTGTCCGCTATTGAGAAATGTTCCCTATTGGGAAAAAAGGCTAAAAAAATCTTCCTAAATGAACGAATACTAAAATTACCTTAAAAAAAAAAAAAAAAAAAAAACACACAATAAAAAGCAATATTACAGGAGAATCTCACAATGCCATAGCACAGGGGGTGGGGTTCAAGGAAAAATGATGTGGCACAGGGGGGTAATAAAGGGGGAGATGATTTGGCACAGGGAAGGAGGGAGGTGAAAGATGTAGCCGGCGGACGTACAGAAGTAGGAGACCACTGTTTACCCAGCAGTCTTCTGCATCTGTGTTGGGGCTGCTGCAGGGGGTTTCAGCGGGGACCATGTATTGGTGTATTGGCTGTACCCCCCCCCCCCCCCGGACGAAAGCCCTGTGTACAAGGTAGGCCCGGCACATGCGCCTGGTTGACAACTATTGGGAGTTTATTGTTACCTATTGTCCCCTATAGGGAGTGTTTTGTCCCCTAATGGGAGAGTTTTGTCCCCTTTTGTTCTCTATCAGGAGTGTTTTGTTCCCTATTGGGAGTGTTTTGTCCTCTATTGTACCCTATTGGATGTGTCCGCATCTGCTATTGGGAATTTCCCCTATACGGAGGATATAAATACATTTAGTCTAATGGGACTCTGCCGGGGAATTAAAACTGCCCGCTATTGGGTGGTGTCCCCTATTGGGAGGTGTCCTCTAAGGGAGATTTTCCTGTATATGTTAGTTTTCAAACAAGATTTCAAACATTCTGATGTCACATTTTTATTATGGGGTAGTGTGTGCAGAATGAAGGGGGAAAACCTTGGAAATTTTTTTTATTTTAGAACAAGGCCACAACATAACAAAAGGTGAAAGAAAAAGTGAAAGGGCCTGAAAACTTTCAGTGGAGAGTGAATCTGGGCTATTTATTCAATTCAATACCCTTTACAACTTCCTATACGTATGCTACTTCTGTTGCAAATCCCCAAATATTGGTCTGTGTGCAAAGATGTATCATGACGTGATGTATGTTTATATTTTTTGTATCTTCCAGACCCATTTATATTTTAAATTTGCCAATATTCTTATGTGTAAACAAAAATAATAAATATAACAAAAATGGAATGTACAAGATTTTTTTTACTTCTCAGTCACTCATATAGTAGGCATATGTTCTAATGGATAGCTTGTTTACTCCAAGAAAACCCTGGCAATACCACTGGTAACTGTTTTTAGCAGGACAGGTATTTATCAATCTCTATGTACACTATAATCTAAACACATATGACCGCGTAAAACTGTAGTAGAAACCCTGAAGAGTACTTGTAGCTGTACGAAGAAAACTAGAAAGTACATACAAACCAGAGTCATGCCAATATACAGAAGTTCTCATGTATTGTATGATTACATACATATCAACTCATTTATCCAAGTTATCCAAAGATCAAACAAATATCTATGGTAAAGAATAGCAAATTAAACTGGCAACTATCTATCTGTGCTTGTCACTTTACACAGCAATTCTGCTTAAAAGCTCTGGTTCGAATTTAAAGGGGTACTCCAGCCCTAATACATTTTATTTCCTATCCAAAGAATAGGGGATAAGATGTATGATCATAAGGGTCCCGCCGCTGGGAACCCCCGCAATCTGTCATTCCGCACTAACCTTTGTGAGCTCTCCGCAACGCTGGAGGCTCCGAGTGTAAAGTGTGACGACCACGGTGCCGGAGTATCGTGACGCCATGACTCTGCCCCCCGTGTGACGTCATGCCCTGCCCCCTCAATGCCCTGCCCCGTCAATGGGAGGGGGTTTGAGGGGGCAGAGTCATGACGTCACGATACTCCGGCCGCGTGGTCGTCACACTTCACACTCGGAGCCTCCGGCGCTGCGGAGAGCTCACAAAGGTGGGTGCGGAATGACAGATTGCAGGAGTCCCCATCAGCGAGACCCCCGCGATCATACATCTTATCCCCTATTCTTTGGATAGGGGATAAGATGTATTAGGTAGGTGCGGAAAGATTTATTAGGTGGGTGCGGAATGACAGGTTGCGGGGGTCCCCCCTTTAAATCAAGCTTGAAAAAAACACTTCAAAATCAGCACCATAAACAACAAGCAAATTACACACTAATTTTTGAGGTGGTTATTTAGAGCAGTTTTGTTTTTAAAAACATAACCTAAAAGAAAAACTGCTCTAATTTTAGCACCAATCACTACTGTGCAGACCTAAACAGGTACACAGTCGCAAGGCATGGTATACCCTATCCAAACGATAGGGGAAAACATGTCTGATCACGGGGGTCTGGGTGCTTGGGACCCCCTGCGAACTCTGCAGCAGCACCACAGTCATCCGAATTATGGAGTGAACTCTGCTCCATGCCGAATGACTGGTGAACATAGCCACTGCGCTGTGTACTAGCAGTCACGCCCCTCTCATAGACTGGAATGGAGGGGGCCTGGCATGACGTCCCGATCACAGAAGCCCCAGGCTTTTGTGACCGTAATGCCGCAACACCGGCCTGGGGATGGCGGAGGGTCCCTGCAGCCGGACCCCTGCGATCAGAACTGTTGTCCCCTATCCTTTGGTACCCTTTAACGCATTTGCACTTAATGGTGAAAATTAAAGGTTGTCTTTATTCCGTAGGTCAATAAGTTTACAAACATACCCAATTTAGGCTGGGTTCACATCACGTTTTGTCCCATACGGGACTGCATACGGCAGGGGGAGCTGAAAACTTGCGCTCCCGTATGTCTTCGTATGCGGTCCCGTATGTAATTCATTTCAATGAGCTGACCGGAGTGAAACGTGGACTCCGGCCGGCTCATTTTTGCCCCATATGCGGTTTTCCCACCGCACCTAAAATCGTGGTCGACTACAATTTTAGGTCCGGTGGAAAACCCTGCTTGCGCCTTTTTTGCGCCTTTTCTAGACACAAAAAACAGCCTAAAGACAATGATAAATGTCGGCCAATATATTAATAGTTTGGATAATTCCTCACAAGGAAATCCTTAATATTTTAATTTTTTTGCTTACATGTTTTCTATTTGGAAAATGGTAATAGACGGGTGATTTCAATTTGGATTAGGGCAGGGGCTTATTTATATTTTTTTAAACATTTTTTATGATTAAGGACATATTTTTAAAGTCCCCCTTACAGGCAATCTTGTAACTGCTAAGGCTGGGTTTCATCTCTGTTGCTCATCTATATTCTAGAAATGAGCAACAGAGATGAAAAAACAAGGTAACGGATCTCATTTATGTCAATGGGCTTTTTTTCATCTCCAATGTACTCTTCGTCCATTGCATTAAATTTACTTTATTTTTGAGCAGAGAAAAGACGTACATGCAGCATTTTTTATTCCATCATAAATAATGGATGTAGTAATTTAACATCGAAGTCTATGGGTGATGCAGATAACTCTGTTAGACTCCGTTATTTATTTCAGTAATGTCATCAGTTATTGCTACTGAGCATGCTCAGGAAAAAAAATAAAAACTGGTAAAAAATAACGGACATAAACGGATGTTTTCACAGATAATAACATATGTTAAGAAACCATTATTTTATAAGTTTTACAAAAGCAAAAAACTGACGAGAGGCTGGAAATGGGACCAAGAAAAAAAAAAAAAGGAGAAAAGTACTCACATCTACATCATAAATGTGCTGTGATGACACGTACATTATTTCATGTGATGCTACTGCCAATTACATGCAGGTAACAGAGTTATGTGATATTTCCACATTGCTTCCAACATGGGACACTAGAGAAAAGAGTGGTAAATGGAGTAATTTTTTTTCTAATTTTAGAAAGTTTTAGTCTATAGAAATTTTTTTTAACCTACCAAATTTTTTTTTATTTGTACATGTTGGTTATCGAATTGTGCCAATGGTGTTACTAACATGCAAACATGATGCCCATGTCAACACTAAATAACCGATTAACCTCATCTATCCACAGAGAAGCTAGATCATATTCCTAATAGGCTATACATGTTTGCCCAACCGCCCACTACTTAGTATTATATTGTAGTCATAAAGCTGGATGTAGTCAATCACACTCGTAGACATTTCAAACCTTTACAGCTTTTGGGTCTATAAAAGTGTAAATAACGGCTAAACTCACTAAAAAAAGAGCAAGCAGCTAGTGTATCACTACTCTATACCAGTCTCTAACCTTGATAGCACATACACAGATTATGGCCACGTGAGTCATAATCACTGGCAATGCTATTAAGAAACTTAAAAAAAAAACTTTTCAATCATCATTCTAATACATAGTAAAAACAGATTTTATTTAAAAGACTATTAAAGGGGTTATCCACCATAAGGAGATTTTAGTACTTACTTACCTGCCAGGCAGTAATGGACATGCTTAGGAAGGATCTGCGCTTGTCTTGGGGTAAATGGCTATGTTGTGAGATTACCATAAGGGTATGTTCACACTGGTTAAGGTGTGGGCGGAATGGTCGCTTAAAAAATCCGCTCAAAAAACACCTTTTTTTTCTATGCAGGGTGCCTACAGCTGTGGCAAAATGATCTCTCTCCACTCAGCGGTCGCTTCACCATTGAAGCAGAAGGACTCCCTGTCATCACCTGACTAGTGATATCACATCTCAACGCACTGCAACCTGGGTAAACCAGAGACCTGAGTAATTTATGTTAAATTTATTTATTTATTTATGCTGTTAAAAATAAATATTGGGATGAAAATCACAGAAGAATTGTGAGAAAACCGTCACACACAGATACACACACTATATAACAAAAATGTTTTTAATCCTGTAATACCCCTTTGAAGATAAATTTAATTACTGTGTATCAGTTACACAGCAGAACATAGTCAACTCAAGACCTAGCCTGAATGTAAACAACACTGAAACAGCCAGGGCTACTGTGCAAAATGTACATTCACTTTTAGCTATAGCATAAAAGGTTGTAAACAAGAAACATGCATATTTTTAAAAACTGATGAACACCATGTATGATATGTATGTTCTCCCCACATTTATGCCCTTTAGTGCAGAGTGCTCAGAATTCCAGAGAACACTATTAGATCATATGTCTTACATCATGGGCACAGCCCAATTCATTGTGTAGGTATGGTACAACAAAACAGGATGGTAACCTCCATTTGGAAGAGGACTGATGGGAAGGTATACATTATCGGCACTACAGATAAACCTCCCTGTTCATCTGGCATATCATCTCTATCTTCCCTAAAAAACCTCAACCAAATACATAAGGGCGTGTTCACATCGCATGTGCACCCAGAAAAAAAAAAAGGTAATTCAGAACTACATAGTGTATTTGCCCTTTATAAATACCATTAAAATGATAGAAAAATTATCAGAGGGCATTACGGTAAATATAATCACTATGCTAGGCTTGTGCATTGATACCAAAAATATAACCTTATTACTATTTTCAAATATTAGGCAGTTTCTATTTCTGAAAAGTGACTTCTAAGCTTTTTAACATTCATTGAGCAACGTCATTGTTATAACCAGGATACATGTGGTCCATAATCATGTAGATACATTCACTTTCAGTGCTGCTAAGAATGTCAGAGAGGGATATGAGAGAATGGTGAAATACAGAAAGTGCAATACATGTCACTGATCGTAAATGTAACCCAAAAATACAACAAACTAACAGATTTAGAGATGTGTTTTTTTTTTTTTCCTTTTTACCTGATGCAGAATATTTTCATTACTTTTCACTATGAGAAGTCTAGCAGGGTTGTAAACATATATCTAGGTATGCAAATCCATTATATTCAGTTGTGCAGGAAACAAATATAAAGAGTCTTTAGGAAAGCATGCATTGTCCACGAGTAGGAGGCAAAATAGTGTCACAAAACATGTTCTCCTCTGTAACAGAGATTGTTATAAAAGGTAAGAGTCTTTTTTTTTTTTTTTTTTTTTTAGCAGTGGGCCCATTACAATGTCCAGGTGCCTACTACTAATGTATTTGTGTAGACATAACCAACAACAAAAAGTCTTAAAATATGCAACATATAAGGATTAACTAAAAACAGTATTATAAGAGAAAATAAAAAACTACATCCGCAACAATTAAAGTCAAATATATATTTTCTTCATGGCGTTACTAAAGCTGTATATTGCTTAAACATTGCCCTGTTGACTTTTCTTATGTACTATTTATTTGCAATAATGTGCTAGTTGTCTACACTCCAATGCATGGGAATCTTTTTTGGATATTGTTTTAACAGTCAAATTCAGAACGAGGTATGGGTGCACTCACTGGCACCTAAACATGCACATCATCTTTTGAAAGGGAAAAACTGAAGAAATAGATAGCCAAAATTAAATCTGGGTAGCAAATGTAGTGTCCAAAACAACAGAGTTCCAAAATTAAAAGCAAGACGATTTTTGCACATAACTATCTATGTTGAACCCATCAACAATAGCAGTAAAATCCCACCTTAAGTCAGCATTATTACAGAGCACTTAATCATAGTGACATACGCCAGAATTTGATACATGCAACGTTCCCCCTTTCCAGGGCCGACAAACAGAGTTAGGATACAGAGTGCATCTGGTTTAGAATACACGTACCGTCTTTGTATGTCAGGCTGGCAGCGGCGCTGATTTTTTTGCGGTAGCTGCGTGCGTAGTCCTGCAGATTTGGAGCGCTGGAGGAGCCTCCCAGCACTGTGGTGCTGAACAGACCAGTGCACTGTGATCCTGGAAAGGTTGGGATTGTGGATTAGTATTCACACAGATCTAGGACATGCCATTAAATATCAGTCAACCTTGTTAATGGTAGTCATCTTCCCATATGTAGCAGATTTGAACTTTATCTGAAAATATTGAAACGCCATTGTTATACAATGATTTAGTACACATCCACTGGTAAATCACGACAAACACCAAGATCACAAAATACAAGAGCAGATATATGATACATATACAACTGAGAAAACAATATCCAAGTCTAATAAGACACTGAAAGAAGGGCCGAAAACACCTCAACGTTTCATGGAAAAGGGTTACTGTGTTTACTGTTTGTAGTAAATCCTATATAAGAAAATGTACATTATAAGATGTTTAATGTCTACAGGGAATTTCAACTCATAATCACATTTATTAAAGGCTATACAATTGTATTTCCTATTATTTTCTAGGTATTACATATGCTTTAAGGTAACTAGAGCACATACCATTGTTAGTTGTGTCAATAGCCATGATGACTTTTCTATATTTAAAGGGGTATTCCAGGCCAAAACTTTTTTTTAATATATCAACTGGCTCCGGAAAGTTAAACAGATTTGTAAATTACTTCTATTAAAAAATCTTAATCCTTCCAATAGTTATTAGCTTCTGAAGTTGAGTTGTTGTTTTCTGTCTAACTGCTTTCTTATGACTCACGTCCCGGGAGCTGTCCAGCTCCTATGGGGATATTCTCCCATCATGCACAGCTCCCGGGACGTGACATCATCATTGAGCAGTTAGACAGAAAACTTCAGAAGCTAATAACTATTGGAAGGATTAAGATTTTTTAATAGAAGTAATTTACAAATCTGTTTAACTTTCCGAAGCCAGTTGATATATATAAAAAAAGGTTTTGCCTGGAATACCCCTTTAACAACATCTATTTGTAACTTCTACTTCTAAAAGCATTTGCTTTGCTTCCAGAAAAAGTGTCAAGCATAGGCAGTCTCTGGTATTGCATCTTAATCATAGTCAAGTTAATGGAGTAGAACTACAATACCAGACAGAGCCTATGGACAGATCATGTCACATTGTTTCTGGAAGAAAAACAAGATTATGCTTTTCTAATCTTGAACAACCCTTTTGGAGTTCCTAAATGTGGTACAAGCCTTACCAAAGCTTTTCCAAACCTTCCCGTCAATGTAATTATAATATCAACTCTGCTACATCTGTATCATGGTTTAGCTGACGCAGTATTCTTATACATTTTAGGCATTTCTACAGGGTATCAGTAGATACAGCACTCGTGTATGCAGGCTGTTGTAATTAGGGCAATGTCTATGAGAGGAATCATGGAAACTTTAGTCCTTTACATCAGTAATCCTGCTCGCAGCAAGCCCTGGCAGCATTAAAACAAAGGTTTGGCAAAAAGCTTGGCAAGATAATGAAAATGAAAAATAACTTTATGTGGAATCACTTGGTGAACATCCAGACACATATAGGCAACTTTTTCTGTATTTTTTAATATGCTCAGTTAGCCTCTTTAATGATTGATGCTATATTTCTAAAATAGACTATCAATTTGTGATGGGTAAAGATATAAAACTGCTGAGACCTCCACAGATCCCTTCAGATTTTACCAGACTCCGTCCATGTAATGTGTCTGGTGTCACAAGAGTAAATGGGATTAAAGGGGTACTCTGGCGCTTAGACATCTTATCCCCTATCCAAAGGATAGGGGATAAGATGCCTGATCGCGGGGGTCCCGCCGCTGGGGACCCCCGTGATCTTGCACGCAGCACCCCAGTTAAAATCAGTCCCCAAAGCATGTTCACTCCGGGTCTGATTACTGGAAACCATGGGGACGGAGCATGGGGACATCACGCCTCCGCCCCCGTGTGATGTCATGCTCCGCCCCTCAATGAAAGCCTATGGGAGGGGGCGTATTTCCCAACCAGGGTGCTGTCTGCTAGTGCAAAACTATAACTCCCAGCATGCCCGGACAGCCGAAGGCTGTCCGGGCATGCTGGGAGTTGTAGTTTTGCAACAGCTAATGGCACCCTGGTTGGGAAATACTGTTTTACTTAAAGTGGTACTTAAAGGGGTACAGCTGTCACGCCCCCTCCCATAGGCTTGCATTGAGGGGCGGAGCGTGACGTCACACGGGGGCGGAGGCGTGACGTCGCACACCGCCGGCCCCGTGGTCGCCGGTTATCAGACACGGAGCGAACATGCTCCGGGGACTAATTTTAAACTGGGGTGCTGCGTGCAAGATCACGGGGGTCCCCAGCGGTAGGACCCCCGCGATCAGGCATCTTATCCACTATCATTTGGATAGGGGATAATATGTCTAAGCACCGGAGTACCCCTTTAAGCTACACCTAAGCTGCAGTGGAGGTGTGTTATGGGAGTTATGAGCTGTACCTACTTTTATTAGTTTTAAGGTTCTATTTTCTAACTGCATAGTTATAAATCACAATATGGCGCTTGCTTCCTGCTAAAATCGAAACTAGCTAGTGGCCTTGAAGGTACTGAAGCCTGAATGTACTGGTTTGCTGAGCAGGCAATAAAGTTCTTGACCAATGAGCTGAAAGCATTACCCGCTTATCAGTTATGATGTAACTGCTTACTTGCTTTGATAAAAGCTGCTGACTGCCTTAGCTGGGGGGGATTCTTCACTTGACTTTCTCTTTGTAAGGATCGCCCATACATTGATGTATGTAATAAACATATTACCTTGGCGATATCAGGAGTTGACTGATCTCTGGAGAAGAGTTTTCCTGTCAAGGTGTCTAAAGAAAAAGCTAAAAAGTTTGTGGCACTGAACTAAGCAATGTGGCCCCTTTATTCAGGGTGCCAGTGGGTGGACCTGCACCAATAAAATACAGATGGCATATTGAGCAACACATAATCAATCCTTATATGTACAGAACCCTTTTCTGGGTATAAATTGTGAGTAGTTTGGTGGGGATTTGTTGCAGATTTACATTGCAGATTTTTGGAAAAAATCTATGACTAAAAATCCACAAAATTGTGGACCTGATGTGGATTTTGACATCCCCAATGTAGGCAATGGAAAGTCAGTTTTCACAGAAATACTGTAGAAACTTTTTCTCATACACTTTGAGGATCCTAAAAATGCATGACTTTCAACACAGGAATTCTGCTGCATAAAATCTGCAGCATTCACACTACAGAAGAGGACAACAGGAATATTATGACAAGGAATGTTGATAAAATGACTGTAAACTGGGCCTACACAGTGAAATTAAAGGCATTATCCAGTGGAGAAAAACATGGCTTTCTTCCAAAAACAGTGCCACATCCGTTCACAGGTTATGTGTGGCACTGAAGCTCTGCCCAATTCCCTTAAATAAAATAAAATAAAAAAACACAATGCAAACAGATAATAGGAGATGAAAACTAGGTATGAACAGATTTAATTACAAAATTCACAGGAAAAAGTTAAGTATGGTATTTTGAATATGAAATGCGTTGAGTTTAAAAAACAAACAAAAAAAAACCCAGAAAGACAGAAAACACAGTGGATTCTGGTCATTTTCCGGTAAAGGATAAATATAACATTACAATAAGCGTACGATCATGATTCACTACTTGTCTACAATGTCAGACGCAGGACACATTCAATCAGCTAATACTGCCTAAAAGCATGTGCAAATGTACAAAATATGGAGATAAAAATGCCTACTTGGCCCTTGATTCTATCTACACACATTTAAACAAAAAGATTTAAAAAAAAATTGTGCAACAAACAAACCAACTCCAATAAAAAAAAATAAAAAAAAGCAATGAGGCCACACACATAATATAGCCAAGACAATATGATAAGCCACTGTTAATATTAATAAAATGGGGGACACTAGTAAACCTAGAAACAGAAAGTAACAATACTTCTATACCATTAGATTAAATGGAATGACATAATACTGATGATTACCAGAACGGGATACAGACTGTGGAAGAACAAACAGAAAATGCAAAGCTGCTTCATAGTAAGCAAAAATGCAGGCTTAGCAGCGAGCGGTTATTTCCACTTCACTTGGAGATTTAGTCAGGTTTTAACACATATTTCATATTAAAGGGGTTCTCCACTACTTTATCTGCAGGATTAGGGATAAATGTCTGATCGAGGGGGCAGACCTCTGGACCCCCCCCCCTGCGGTTTTCTCAACGGGGCCTGTGGTCTCCCTGTCTATGGAGCGGCATGTCGGCAAGCATTTCATACACTATGTATGGAAGTGGCGGAGATACACGAGCGTTGTATTTGCTTCATGCACAGGGAAAGACTGGTCCCCATTCTGGAGATCACAGAGAGGAGTCCCAGAGGTCGGATGCCCCCGTGATCAGACAATTTATCACTTATCCTGCAGATAGGGAATACGTTTTTAAGTAGTGGAGTAAGTCTTTAAGTTATGAAGGTATACAACCGGTAAGCTAAGAAACTAACCATAGGCAAAAGCAGTTTCTGTAACTCCTAACCAATTTAGTAAAGTATGTCAACTTTTTTTTTCTAGCATTTTCATTTTTTTTTTTTTTTTTATTATTTAATAGCTTTTAGTATTGCTTTAGGATGTATTTTTAGGAAATACTTACCCTGAATATGATGGTGCCATAAGAATAAAGGATATAATAACTAAACTGCTATAAAATGTGTTACAACCGTACTTCAATTTGTGAATCTGTCTGGAGTTGTAGAAGTTGTGACACTTTTTACTACAGTATAAGAATGTATCTATACACCAAAGATTGCTTTTAGCCAGTAAGTGAAGTGCTGTACAGGATCAAAAAGGATCAAGACATGGGCAAAAGCAAGGGTTAAAGGAGTACTCCAATGGAAAACATTATACATTTTTTTTTTAAATCAACTGGTACCAGAAAGTAAAACAGATTTGTAAATTACTTCTATTAAAAAATAGTTACTGTTCCAGTACTTATTAGCTGCTATATACTACAGAGGAAATTCTATTTCTTTTTTGTGTTGTCCACAGTGCTCTCTGCTGACACCTGATCAGAGCAGGAGAAAATCACCATAGAAAACTCATGCTGCTCTGGACAGTTCCTGACACGGACAGAGGTGTCAGCAGAGAGAACTGTGGACAAGACAAAAAAGAAATTCAAAAAGAAAAGAATTTCCTCTGTAACATACAGCTGCTAATAAGTACTGAAAGTATTAAGATTTTTAAATAGAAGTAATGTACAAATCTATTTAACTTTCTGGCACCAGTTCATTTAAAAAAAAAAATAAATAAAAAAAAAAAATAAAGTTTTCCACTGGAGTACCCCTTTAAAGGAAAACACCAGAAATCAAGTCAGTATAATGAAGTACAACACATATCTAGCCAAATAGGTATCTCAAGACTGAATCACTTTACGTCCTGATTTGAAAGATTTTTTTCATAACTACTACAACTACAAACTACAATTTCCAGCATAAAAGGCTGTCCGGGTAGAGCTGGAGGCACACCCTTTGGAATACACTGGTATATCATATACAACAAAACAAAGTAAAGAACTTACCAGGATGGTGGTGATGAACAAAACCTTAAATTCACGCATTAGAACATATTTCTTTCTGGAAGCGCCAATTTGAAGAACCCATTCCCTAATTTTCACTCCTTTTTTTAAAATAATTCCTGATATTGTAAATATGTAATTCTAACTCTTTAGACAAAATAAATCTCTATTACTAAGTTCTTTATAAGATATAGTTACTGCTTATATAATAGTACATGTGCTAAAATCAATCTTCAAGTAGTAAGAAACCTCATTCTTCCTACTGTAGACAAAAATACTGTCAGCAGAAGATTTATCAAGCTGTATTAGGCTATTTTCAACTGTGGTACTTCCGCAAGGCTTGCTGAATGGAATTGCGGAATTCCGGTGGAATATCTGTGTTCTCAGTACACAGAATTATGCTGAAATTTAAGCCCCATTGACTTCAATAGGATTCAATTTTGCAGAATGTGGAAAAATGAATTTCTGTCTGAATGGGACTGCGGAATCCCATTGAAACCAAAAGGCAGTAAATTTCAGCAGAATTCTGTAACAACCAATCACAGCGCAAATTTCATGTCTCATATTGATCTGTTAAAATAAAAGCTGAATTTTGATTGATTGGGCAATAAAGAGAGTCTTATGATAAGTTAGGCCCCTTTTACACTACATAATTACTCCGTTTTCGAAGTTCTGTCAGAAAATCGCAGTTACAAAATCCTATACGGCTGTTAGAAAATCCCATTATAGTCTATGGGATTTTTCTAATAGCCGTTTTAACCAGTTATAGCCAGTTATTTTGTGACGGAAGATGGTAACGGGAGAAATAGTTAATGAACAATTTCTCCCGTTACTATCTTTGGTCACAAAATAACAGCTGTTATTAATAACAGACTATAACGGGTTAAAACGGCTATTAGAAAAATCCCATAGATTATAATGGGATTTTCTAACGGCCGTATAGGATTTTATAACTGCCGTTTTACTGCCGATTTTCTGATGGAACTTCGAAAACGGAGCAATTATGTAGTGTGAAAGGGGCTTTAGAAATATCGCCCCACAGAGTTCTCAAAGAAATTAAGTTCAATGGCTGGCATTTATCATTGTGTTTACCCCTTTTTTTTCATCTATATTTGGCGCTATCTTGGCTTAAGTGTCCTTTTTTGGGCATTATTTGCGCCTTTTGGTTTACACATTTCTGCTGATTTTGAGTTGCAATCCACTGATTTTGGCAATACGCATGACATGGAAGGGTTTTATGAACTGCAACGTTTTGTGAAAAGGCGCAAAAAGCCGCAAAACCGCCAAAAACCTACACCAGCCCAGACTTAGCTTAGCTTTTGGTGTATGTGAAGAGAGAAATTTCAGAAAATGTGACCTGCACAAAATGTATCAAATGCTCTGCGACCATTTAATAAATCTGGTGCTCCTACACATCACCAGCATACAAAATAAAGGTGTAGAAAATGCCTCACTTACACTACAATGATAAATGCCCCCCAATATGTTTATATCCTCCCAACATACTAGTCATGACATATTACACAAATCTCGTCTTTGTCAGAGTGAATACTACTCTATATAATAAACTACTAAGAGATGATGATATTATTTATGACAACATGTAAAGTTGCAGGCGAACTACCCACAAGTTAGTGATAACATTAAAACTCAAGTCCAGTACTTAAACATTTTTATTCCACCTTATCTTCTTTTTTAGGACAAAAGAAAAGACAAAAAGTCAACATACCTAAACCACTCTGCTTCATGTCTGACGGCTGCCTGGCATATGAAGTGAAGAGACGGTACCCACCAGATTTAGAGGAGGTCTCTGACAGCACCTGTGGGTCAGAGATAATGATAGCAGAGGCTTTATACCAGATAGTTGTAACATTCACCTCAGAAAATACAACAGTGTTGCCAGGAACAGGTATACAACAAAAACAAGCAAGTTAACACCACAGCAAATGTGTTTTCAGAAGTAAACATTAGGAAAGGAAAACATATAAATATGGCATGGCATTAGGGATGAGAAGAATAAGCAGGCAAACAAGTTCTACACAAAGTGCAGGATAGACTGACCACAGCAGCGGGGATGATCTTGAGCTGAGGCGGTGAAGTCTGGAGTCTCAGTATTCAGAGGAATAACACAACTAAGGAATGTCTTAGTCTTCGCGCACTTTACATTAATAGTTAAACCGCATTAGCTTTGATGGAGATATCTAGGACAAATGGATCTTCTGTGTCTGCCATAAATAGCACCATGGGTTGTATGTAGTATTGCAGGTAAGTCAAATACATATAAAAGAGCATAAATTAGTGCTAGGCGGTATACCGGTTCATACCGAATACTGAAATTGTTGTCCTGCACAATATGAATTTTTCCCATACCGCAATACCGGTTGGGCCCCTCCGCGCCCCCCCCCCCCCCCCCCGAATGAATTCTGAGCCGCAGCACGCTGTCCCCACATCGGGGAACTAATCATATGTGACCGGCGGGCACTGTTCTGCTTCTTTCCCCCACCAATGTATTATCAGCCCAGCGCTGCGCTGTCCCCTACATCGGGGAACTAATCATATGTGACCCGCGGGCGCTGTTCTGCTTCTTTCCCCCACCAATGAATTATCAGCCTAGCGCAGCGCTGTTCCCCACATCGGGGAACTAATCATATGTCCCCTGTGAGCGCTGCTTTCCTTGTCCTCCTGTGAGTTGCGGGCTGCCGGCGCTGGAAGTCTGTACTGTACTACGTAATCCTTGTGCCTGGGCTGCAAAAATAAACAAAAACTTTTACTCACCTTCCTACGTTCTCCCGTTGCGCCGGTAAAAGCCTCACGCTGGCGATGGAAACGCCACTGAGCCGTCAGCCTATCAGCGATGCTGCAGCGATGTCCTGCCTCGGCCAGTGATAGGCTGAGCGCACTGTCATGTAAGGAGCCGGCCGGGTGATTAGTTCTCCGATGTGGGCGACAGCGCAGCATTGGGCTGATACACCGGGGGGGGGGGGGGAGGGGACGGTGTCTGGGTGGTTTAAGAAGCAGTGCCCACGGGTCACATGATGGGGGGGGGTGGGTGTTAGAGGAGCAGCGCCCACGTGTCACATGATTGGGGGGGGAGGGTAAATACCATTAAATACCGTGGAACTTACAAAAATACCATGATACACTTTTGGTCGTACCGCCCAGCTCTAGTATAAATTACAGTACCAACACAGCCCAGGGGCACACATGGTGTGATTTCTGGAAACAAAATATCTCTCTCATTCTAATTCCTGACAAACCATTTAAAGGGGTACTCCGCTGCTCAGTGTTTGGAACAAACTGTTCCGAATGCTGGAGCCGGCGAGCTTGTGACATTATAGCCCTGCCCCCTCAAAGTCATGCCCCACCCCCTCAATGCAGTCTATGGGAGGGGGCATGACAGCTGTCGCGCCCCCTCCCATAGACGTGTATTGAGGGGCGGGGCATGATGTCATGAAGGGGCGGGGCTATGAAGTCACAAGCTCCCTGCACTGGTTCCAGCATTCAAAACTGTTTTTTTTCCAAATGCTGAGCAGCGAAGTACCCCTTTAAGATTTGAATTATGGTGAATGTGTAGTACTGTAGTTCTACTATCATGATGGATATGTGCAAAAGTCCAAATTTAGAACAGTGTTTTTAAAAAACACACACACACAATAAAAGGCACTAAGTCTCTGTTATGCTCTTCCCAACACTGAAGTCACATAATATTATCAAAAAGAATATGAGCATATAAGGTTCAACTAAAGTGAAAATTTAACATAACAGTAAAACTAGTACAGGAGGACAAGGTGGAAAAGTCATGATAAAATATAATTTTGTAAGTCACACATTATAAACAGAATTGTAAATTACTTCTATTTAAAAATCTTAATCCTTCCAGTACTTATCAGCTGCTAAATTATCCTAAGGAAGTTCTTTTCTTTTTGAATTTCCTTTATGTCTGACCACAGTGCTCTCTGCTGACACCTCTGTCCATCTTAGGAACTGTCCAGAGTAGGAGAAAATCTCCATAGCAAACCTCTACTTTTCTGGACAGTTCCTGAGATGGACAGAGGTGTCATCAGAGAGCACTGTGGTCAGACAGAAAGGAAATTCAAAAAGAAAAGAACTTCCTGTGGATCATACAGCAGCGCATAAGTACTAGAAGGGTTAAGATTTTTTAATAGAAGTAATTTACAAATCTGTTTAACTTTCTGGCACCAGTTGATTTAAAAATAAAAATAAATGTTTTCCAGTGGAGTACCCCTTTATGGCCCCTCGGCACTCAGAATAAGAGAGCACCAAAGACCAGGAGCAGCATTACCAGAGGCAGTGGGGGAGTGCAGAAGGTATGTAGAGACTTGTATTTTTTCACAACGGACAGCCTAGGCATCTTTGTAAAAGTAAAAAAAAGAAAACCTCCTGCTGGAAATCCCCTTTGATCCTGCAAGATTGTGAAGATATATCTGTGTGAGCATATCCTTCAACTCAATGGATTAATGAATAATTCAATGGTGGATGACCAATAATCAGCTCAATATTTGGCAAAATCTTCTTTATACTAATCACTTTTACCTGTGAGGTAAAATTGTACATAAAAAGTAAATAAATAAATAAATAATAAAAAACATTTAATTCCCATCTTCTAATGACTTTGTGGGAGATTCATCAAGACCTGTGCAGAGGAAAAAACTGTCCAGTTGCCCATAGCAACCAATGATTGCTTTTATTTTTCAGAGGCATTTTCAAAAATGAAAGAAGCAATCTAGTTGCTATGGGTAACTGGTTGACTTTTCCTCTCCACAAATTTTTGATGAATCTCCCCCAATATTCTTCATTCCATGCCACTTCTGCAGGCACATCCAGGTGAATAAGGAAACAGAGATAAATTCTAAAAAAAAAAAATTACATTTTCATGTTTTTCTGGAGTTGTCATTTGGGCCATTTACAATCCTGTTCATGCTGAACTCATCCCATGTTTTTTCTTACAAAGTTGTGACCAGGAGTTGATTTACTACACCTTTAAAGTGAAACCGACAGCTTGTTTTAAAAAGAAGGGTTACTTACATTTATTGGTAAAATTCTTGCTGCGCTCCCTCCGTATATATCTTCTTTCCTATTGTGCAGCTCTGCTCAATGGAGGAGGGGAGACCCGGCTCGCAGAGCTCCCCTGCCTCCTTAATATTCCCTGCCCGGCCAGATTATGCAAATGACTGAGTGCTCTGCTCTCTGAGTTAAAAATCTTAATCCTCCCAGTATCCAGCATCAGTTACTGTATGCGCCAAAGAAAGTTGTGTAGTTCTTTCTAGTCTGACCACAGTGCTGACACCTCTGTCCATGTCAAGAACTGTCAAGAGTAGGAGCAATCCCCACAGCAAGCTTCTTCTCCGGACAGTTCCTGACACGGACAGAGGTGGCAGCAAAGAGCACTGTGGTCAGACTGGAAAGAACTACCCAACTTCCTCTGTAGTATACAGCAGCTGACAAATACTGGAAGGCTTAAGATTTTGAGGACTCTATTTACCCACTGTATTGTGGAAAACTACAATTTCGAAGAAGTCAAATATAATTAAATTTAGTAGTGGAAACATAAGAAGTCATTTCTTTTAAAAAGCAACATCTAAAATGTATGTTGTGCATTTAAGTAAGCTTCTATCCTTACTATCAATAATGTTATATATATATATATATATATATATATATATATATGCATTATTGTGAGTCAATAACTACAAACACTTGCAATACTGGCCCCATGGAGCAAGAGTAAATCCTTTAGTGTTTAAGAGTTAGAACGTTCTAAGGGGTAATTCAGCTAGGTTTTCATTTTATTCAAGTTCTGAATAAAATTCCTCTATTCCTTGTCCATGGTTTAAAACATAAAGGTGTACTGGTGTGTTAAACAACCTGCCTCTATTTGACTATGTCCACAGTGCTGCAGTGTAAGCTCCCCCTCCCTATAACTACTCAGCAATAGCTAGTAGGGATGTCCCAATACAGATATTGGTTTCAATATAAGGACCAACGCTGAACATTTGCACAGGTACTTGTACTTGGGAAAATTTCCCCAATACCTAATCTGATACCTGCCGGGATTTTGGACTTGTTGATTAAAAAGTGGCCGGCTTGGACCGCTGTCCAAGTCGCCCACTCTTTAATCTGCTCGCTAGCTGCAGGACACTTATCCCAGAACCCTCGGCCAGTTGGATCTCCTGATGCAGGTAGCAACTTCAGTCCTCAGGAGTGGCGCCTGACCTCTGCCCTGGCGCAGGAGGTGTGACATCATACACCTGCACCAGAGGAGAGGACAAAGGATCCCGTAGCAGTCTGACTCTCACCGATCAGCATGTTATCCCCTATCCTACAGATAGGCAGGTAATCTCTCTGTCCCACCCTCCACATACTAAAATAACACATACCTACAGATTCTCCTGTAGAGAATATATGCCAGAAGACTGGGAAAGCTGGGTGACAGGTAGTACACAGTGCCCTGTGGGAAGTCAAAAAGTTTAAATAAAATAATAAAAAGTGTTTTTTTTTTCTATATATATAAAAAAGCCCTTCCCCTAATGAAAACTGAGAACACCCCATTTTTCCCCCATTTAAAAAAAAAAAAAAAAAAAAACGTAACATGACATTTAATAAAAAGTATTGGTAAGTGGTATAGGCGAGTACTTAAAAATAAATAAATAAATATTATATATATATATATATATATATATATATATATATATATATATATATAGGTACTCGTATTTTGTCTTCAAAAAAAAAATGGTATCGGGACATCCTTAGTAGCTAGTATAACCCCTTCATTGCTGGTGCTGTTTCTTACAGTTTTCCTCACATTTTCCACACACCATCTATAATACGATACTGTGGAAATCATCACCCAGCACAATGCCTGCCAGTTTATTGCACTATATATTGGTAATGATACGTGTCAAGCAGGCTAGGCAACTAAAGATGGAAGTGCATGTGTGTGTACTACTGGCAAACAACTAAGCCCTGGAGTGGAGAGAATGCCAATTTGTTGTGCAGCATGGAGGGGATTCTCAGGGGCTCCATAACAGCAGTGGAGACCAAAAATTATTTTGTCACCATATCAAAGAGTTAATCTAACAAAACTAGGCAGGATTTTAAAACCCTTATGAACAAGAGGTATGATTTAAAACTGTCATGAGAGGGATACAAATGAAAGCAGACATAAATAAGCATTGTAAATCTCCCTAATAGATCTTGGCTAAAGTACATGTAAGGCAAGACAATAGGGGCAATGCAACCCTATTATAAATGGTAAAAATTACAATTAATAACAATAAAACCTTTATGGCAACTCATCAGATTTCACTTAGCAAGCTAAAGGCGAAATTGATAGCCTTACTGCATTGCATTGGCACCAGTCTGCATAAACCTTCTTGAGTTTTATTGATCCAAGAGTTAAAAAAATAAATAAATAAAAGTATTCATATCATTAGTGCACTCTGAAGCGCCTCTGACCTATAATAGTGTAACAAGACTCCTTCTCTATTACTATAATATGTATGAAACTTTGCATCATAAATAGAAGGGTAAAGGTGATGCACTGGGTATTCAAAATGTATTAAAAGGTATTTCTCCAATCTTTGACATGTATCTATCTATTCAAAACATTTCTGACAAGTCTTAGAGACATGTTAAACATTTTGATTGGTCAGGGTCTAAGTGCGCAAACCACGACCAATTGTTAGAAAAGGCGGCAAGAAAAGTGCAGCTAGGAGAGACAATGCCATAGACTTACATTGTTTTCTCAGAATGCTCTTCCCTCAGCTAGTGACAGTGGCCATTAAAAGATTATGTGCACAAGTTTTAACTTTAGTATTAAAGGGGTACTCCAGTGGAAAACAATTATTTTAAAATCAACTGGTGCCAGAAAGGTAAACAGATTTGTAAATTACTTCTATTTAAAAATCATAATCCTTCCAGTACTTATAAGTTCTTTTTGAATTTCTTTCCAGTCTGACCACAGTGCTCTCTGCTGACACCTCTGTCCATGTCAGGAACTGTCCAGAGAATAGGTTTGCTATGGGGATTTGCTCCTGCTCTGGACAGTTCCTAAAACGGACAGAGGTGTCAGCAGAGAGCACTGTGGTCAGACATAAAAGAACTTCCTCTGGAGCATACAGCAGCAAAGTAATTTACAAATCTGTTTAACCTTCTGGCACCAGTTGATTTAAAAAAAATTTTTTTCACTGGAGTACCCCTATCATAATCACTTACTAATGTAATGTCTGTAGCGGAGATACCTCTGCAAGCCAGTCTCACTTTACATGATTGTGCTTCTGGTGTTTATCACCTGCTTTCGTGACATCGGTGACTATTAACTCTGACTCTCTTTCCTTTTCCCTCTCTCTGTAGTAAGCATGCCACATATTACAAGACTGCAAAAGTAGAAGAAAAGATGCACTTGATGAACCTTGGAGGCGCCCCTGCATACATCACATGTGTACCTGCTGATTTTCTCTAATAAAAAAACATTGAATTGGACCAGTGAGTGCGACAGTGTATTTTTTCTTCTACTTTTGCAATATTATATTGCCTGACTTTATATGCATGTCAGCACCACAGGCGGACAAAACAGGTGTTCCACATACACATCCATGCCTGATTTATGCAAAGAGTAGTGATTACTTATCTTGAAGTGCCATACACCTACTTGATTTGTTGTGTCTCACATATTACAAGCCTCTTACATCCACTGCTCCCTGGCTCTTCTTCCTCCCTTCTTGTCTCTGGAGGGATCTTGTTTAACATGTTGGCCAGTAGATAATACAGTAAGAATGGGCAACAGAATAACAAAGCAGAAAGGAAGTATTTACAGCACTACCTTACCCCTTGTAATAAAAGAGCTTGCCCGCAGTTCTAAATAGAGGTAGGGTGAAGCGGAACTATGGGAAATGTAGTAGTTAACACTCATAATTCCACCCACACAAAGCCGAGGCAGCTGTACAGAGGTGGGCAAGATAATGGAAAAGAAAAATGGCTACTGGCATCATCTGATAAGCCTTCAGGCATATATACAGGTAATTTTCTGTAAATGTTTCCTGAATAGATAACAGCCGTAACCACAAAACTACTTGATTACTATTAACAATACTGCACATAAAAGGGGTTTTCCGGGATCTAAATCAATATATAAAAACATTCTGCTACATAGCAGATGCCTATGCACCTTTTCCAGAGGTGAGGCTAAAACCTATAGGAAATGTATCTCACCCAAGTAGGGGGGGGAGGGGGGGGGGGATTCCTGGCAGAAAAAACTGAGCTGAGCGGTCTGTTGCACAACAGACATCAGGGGATCATATTGATTGGGAGGGTTCTGTCTGGTGTTCCATCCACTGTTTTGCAAGATTTGAGCGGAAAAAAAACCCTTATCTGCAGCATTTTTCTCCACACATGTGAATGAGGCATTAAAAACATTCAATGCAGGGTTCAAAAAGGTGCTAAAGTAATAGTCTGTAGTTAAAGTAAGCCATCACTTCTTGAGCCATTGTCCTGCAGGGTCGACTGAAAGAAGACAAATTCGCTGACATGCTGGCAATGAGGCTACCTTTCCTTTCAGTGGGATGGTCACTCGCCACGACGTTGGAATCCTAGACTCTCCTAGACCTTATCTCAGAAAGGCAGGGTATCGAGCAGGAGATCGAGGTGGATCCCAGCAGTCGGACCCCCGCAATCAGACACTTATCCCCTATCCTGTGGATATAGGATAAGTTGTTTTTTTCGCCAGTCAACCCCTTTAAGTTTTAGTTGTGGTTAATGAGAGGTTGATAATTATTGAACTATAGGATAAAGTATATTTATGAAATAAACAGAGTGTACACATATTAGAATATATATTTCTAAAACGTTACTGTCTCTTATAACTGCACAATGTGTCATTTATACTTTTATAAATCTTTTTTTTTTTTTTATTCTGTAAAATTTACATACTAGAACCTGCACAGGAAAGCTACAGCTTAGCAAGAGTCCATAGTTACTATTTAAAACCTCTCTTCTTTAGAAAGTCCTGTTTTCCAAAGCTACGAACAATACCACAATACCAAAGTCCTTTCTTGGGCATGTTTCCTGTGCAACTGAAATGAACAGTATTGAAATGCGTTACTGCAATTCACAGGGCAGCTACATCACCACAGTGATGGGATGTTAGCTCACAGAACTTTTACATCTGATCAATCATATGATAAATTGTTTTGTACAAGTTGTTTTAAGGATTCATTACACCAAACCAATGTGTACAATATTTTCACTGTGCACTCCCATCTAAAACATAATAAAATGTTACTTAGCTTTTCAATGACTAGTTCACTAAAGATACTAAGTGCTGACATTGTACACATAGCTGCTCTTTTAAATAAGAATAAATCCCTCCAATATGGATTGCAAAGAAGAACATCAAAAAGGTAACAGTCAAATTATATTGACTGCAGACACATCTTAGGAGAGATGAATACTTGATGACAAACACAAATCAATACAGAACACACAAGATATTCTTTGCAATGCTGGAAAGAAAAAAAAAATCAAAGCTTATAGACTAATAGGGAACAAAGGAATCTCTATAAGCAGTAAATGCTTAGATTCCCTACCATTTTCTACATGTGCCGTACCACAGTGCACAATTAAACTAAATCACAAAGAAATAGCAAATATTGATATTTTAGGGTTTGTGTCAACCTATCCTGCCCTTTGGTTTAAATATAACCTTCCACAGGAACTAAAAGTAATTTGCAAATTTCTACCATGTTCACATTTTAAGTGATTTCTCTTTAGCTCTATACTGCAAACCATTTATCCCGTGTATAGTACAAAGCACCTATTACTACCTTCAGTTTATGCCTGAGATACTCAATTGAAACAAGCAAAAGAAAAAAAAAAGAGAATCCAGCAACTAAGAGAAAGTGGTAAATTCAGGAATACAGGTAGCGGGATTTGGGTGCTTGATGAACTAAATGTAAAAACAAAAAAGAACACCTGTCGCCATGATGTCAGGTTAGTGATGGACATGGCTCTGGACTGTAGAGTGATGGAACATGGGGAATGATAGGACTCTCCCGATCTTCTCCTCCGACGCCCTTTTTGGTACATGAACTCCAAATTCCCTGTGTTTTTGGTATTCATCACCTGAAATCAAATCCGGGGACAGGAAGGTTTCAGCCCAATTACAGCTGACTAAAGCAATATGAAGGTTAAGCTTCCCCACTACTGTAGGGTCACATTATAAGATCCATCACATTAGAAAGAAATAGCAACTAGTCTTATCACCAGTGGTATAGAAGTCATAAACACAATATATAGTCATTTCTGTAAATA
Organism: Hyla sarda; assembly: GCF_029499605.1. Classification (NCBI taxonomy): domain Eukaryota; kingdom Metazoa; phylum Chordata; class Amphibia; order Anura; family Hylidae; genus Hyla; species Hyla sarda. The sequence goes on along the minus strand of NC_079192.1, from coordinate 127,203,404 downwards.
ACAGATACTATTCACACATCATAAGGTTAAAGAAACCGTCAAAACATACATTGTAATCTGAGCAATACTAACCCTCATGTTGAAGCACAAAAAGTATCCTTTCTAGGAAAGCAAATTGGCTTTAAAAGGATTTTGGACACAATTGTGAACTGCAAAGCCTTAACCCATGGCTAGGTCTATAATGTATGACATCCCTATTCCAGAGCTACCTAAAGGGGTATCCAAAACCTAACTCCAATTGAAATTATGGGTGCAACGTAGAATGCTTCAATATTAAAGGGGTACACCAGCATCTAACAACTTATGCCCTATCCACAGGAAAGGGGATAAGTGTCTGTGCATGGTGATCTCCAGAACGGTGCCCCAAAATATCCTTCCTGTAAGGTACAAAGCTCATTCTCCCACAGACAATGCATGGAGTACCAGAAAACCCAGCTCTTCAGGCAGGGAGAATATTTAAGGCACTGTTCTGGAGAATGCAGGGGAGGGGGGTACCAGAAGTCAGACCCCATGCGATCAAACATTTAGAATCTATTCTATGGATAGGCGAGATGTTAAATGCTGAAGTGCCCCTTTAACAGTTTTCAGCAGTTTCCCACATAATCATTCACCACTTACTGGTCCTAAAATGTGATATCAGCTCATTGCCTTGGGTTAAGACCTGTAGCTTTGCTTAGTTTCAGCCTAGTGGACAAGTATGCTCAGTTCCAGCACTACAAGTTTTAAAGTGATTTATTTGTCTATGGAACTGGGAAATGGGGGAGCCCAGAACTGGGAAATAAAGTGAGAGACTCGGTCATGAAGACAATGTGAAGTGCACAAGAGACTCACTCTTCAGTAGCTAGGGGAATAAAGAGGGAAAAGAATAGCCTGGATTAGATGTCAGCAATTTCTGATGGGAACTGAAGTCTGTTGAACACATTGGCCTGTGCTTGTTGCCGTGAGAAGGAGCACATAGGGAGCAACAGTGTGACAAAAAAGGTAACTGTAGGTATTTAGGATTACACACTGTTGCTTTGTGTGTAATAACCATGCAGCCTGCTTTTAAGTTATTTTGTCCCAAATCCTGAATACCCCTTTATCTACAGCTCTGATAAAGCTGTGCATACAAAAATGTACTCATAAGTCAACGAGGGAATGTGAGAAAAACTTTAACGTCAATGATGACAAAAATGTTAACAATGCAATCAGAAGACCCCGGCATGGGCACCCAGCCTTGTCTATAGCACTGCCTTACCATCTGTCCCTCCACCTGCATCCTGCCCAGTCTCTTATTTCCTCCAGTATTGGGCACTTTCTTAGTTTTGTCATTTTTCCTATTTATGCATACTTCTATTACTTTACTGTGAGGGTTCTGGGGATCATTTAAGTACTTGTTTGTCCCACCAGGTATAGATCTTTTCTTGCATCTTGCACAACAGCAATTGTCTTGAATCAGCACTATACACACAATGAGGGAGATTTATCAAAACCTGTGCAGAGGAAAAGTTGTCCACAGCAACCAATCAGATCACTTCTTTCATTTTTCACAGGCCTTCCTTAAAATGAAAGGAGCAATGTGATTGGTTGCCATGGGCAACTGAGGAAGTTTCCCTCTGCACAGGTTTTCATAAATCTCCCCCTATATTGTTTCATTCAAGCTACCGGTGGAGCTGGTTTATATTTGATCATTTTTATCTTAGGTGGGTGCCCACTCAATGGTGCGCATTTTATCCCCCTCTAGTAGCAGAGTTGCTCAACCAAGGTTTGGACTTTTCTAATTGTTTTTAATTGTTTGTCCTAGATGATATGTAATTATTTGTACAATAAAGATATCTTTATTGTACAAATAATTACATATCATCTAGGAAAAACAATTAAAAACAATTTTAAAAAGTCCAAACCTTGGTTGAGCAAGGTGATATTATCTCTTGTCATTTGCATGTGCTTATTACATATGAGGTGTTGCTTTTTTCTCTTTAAAAAAAAATTTAACCAAGCACAACAAAATAGTATAAAAAGCAAAATATTAAAATCCATAATTTTACTTTAAACTATCAAACATGTTTGATCCAATGTTTTCTCGCAATACATATATTCTGCACACAGCTGGAATGAAAGCTCTATCTCATACAGGCAGAGTAATTCCACATGTATTATTAATAGCTGGCTGAACAAATTCTGTTTGTGCTGCATAATAATTACTAACTCAACACAACAAAATTCACATTTCTGTCACATAAGCAACAGAACAGTCAGGGAAGGTATTCTTCTTATAACATACGATCAATACACCTCCTCTGAAGAATACTGGAGTCTTACACATTAAGAACAAATCAATAAATACGGAATAATCAGATGCCTACAAGAACAGTGTTCTCTCCTGCAAATACTATTTACAATATGTACGCATGTATACGAAGGATAGGCAGCAATCCAGAAGAGCCTTAATGAATAATGTAGACTTATTAGTCCAAATGTGCCACATTTCTGTGTACTTAGCTGAGGCATTTTTCAATCCACAGTATTGTGGATAGGAACGTGGCACATTTTCCACTGAATATCTTTTGGAGTGCTGCCTATTTTTGTATACATAGGTTTGGAGGAAGTGTGGCACCTAAGCCCTTTTTCTACTGTTTTTGTTAGGTGTAGCTCCTTTCATAAATTATACATGTAGACATATGTGTACACAGTTTTAACACAAAGCATGTACAACGAAGAAGAAAAAATTATTAGCATTTAGCAAAATAACTCATGGACAATGAAATAACTCCTAGACAAAAAAAAACTTAAAGACAATAAGAAATATACAGATAATGAAGATGCATGAGACCAGAGGTGAAATTACATTATTAGTAAACAGTCATGTCTACAATAGTATCTGCAAAAAAACAAATAGATAAATACTTAAAAACAACCCATCTGAGAAATGAATATATTGTACCTGTTCCATTTACAACATTGTCATAGCCTTTACTATAAAATGATGTCTGAGAACGGTTCCAGAAACAAGTTTTAAAGCAAAATTCATATTGAGACAATACATGGTTAGCCATATTTTATGAGGTTGCACAGCTACCACTGCAAAGTAAAAAAAAAAAAAAAGTGTGTGCCAAAGTCATTTTACTCAAAATCCCTTCAGGGGTGGGACAGCATAATTTCACACATATTTTGCACAACAGACACATATCTGCAACTTTTCTGCACCAAATTTGTAATGAAATGATGCACCTCTGTTTAGAAGCCTGGATGACTGTCTGTTATCAGGCTTACATTTTAAAGGGAATCTGTCAGCTCTATTTGCAGCTACGTAAGAGCTTCAGACACTGATGGATAGCTGATAGGGTATAAAACTAAACTGTACCATTCATGGAGCAGATGGTGGTCACCAAACTTATAAAATCATAATTTTATTTCTTAGCCAAGTGTCAAGGAAGTGGAGGTGATCTGCTTAAGGGTCACAGACTGGCACACCTCCTCATTTAGCCTCATGGTCTAATTCCTCCTTGATTGTAATAAGTGCCCTATAAATCAGTTAAAGGGGTACTCCGGTGGTCAACATGTTTTTCCATTTTTGACTTACCCTATTTGTTTTGTTTCATTTCTATTCTTGTTGTTTACCCTACTCTATTTCCGTTCTTTGTTGTCTTTTTATCCCCCACTTTGTTTTCCTATCTTTGCTTCTATTTCCTGCTTCTTGCTCTGCTGAAAACTACAAATCCCTGCATGCCACATGCCTTGCTGGTTTGGGGCGGCTCCTTTTTTTTTTTTTTGTTTGTTTGTTCCGCCGTTTACCCATCCTACTATTTTCCCGGGTCAGCCCCCTTATACACAGCACAGCCTTGGTTGGGATACACTCTCATACACACACACAAACGGGACTACAACTCCCAGCATGTCTCATTCAGGGTTCTTCAGTCTGTGGTATAACACCAGCATGCTACCTCTGTAGTCTCCTGGGGGTTGTAGTTCATCACACCTCTGTAGGGCATACACCAGTGTTTCCCAACCAGGGTGCCTCCAGGTGTTGCAAAACTACAACTTCCAGCATGCCCTGACAGCCTTTGGGCATGCTAGGAGTTGCAGTTTTGCAACAGCTGGAGGCACACTGGTTGGTAAACACTGGTGTAACATGATGTGTATGCTGAATAGGCTAGAACAGTGTTTCCCAACCAGTGTACCTCCAGCTGTTGCTAATCTACAACTCCCAGCAAGCCCAAAGTCTGTCAGAGCATGCTGGGAGTTGTAGTTTTGCAACAGCTGGAGGCACACTGGTTTGTAAACACTAGCATACACACACACACACACACACAACAGGGACTACAACTCCCAGCATGTGTCATTCAGGAGTCCCCCCCCCCCCCTCCCGCTTCACATATAGGGGGAGATTTATCAAAACCTGTGCAGAGGAAAACTTGCCCAGTTGCCCATAGCAACCAATCAGCTTGCTGCTTTCATTTTTATGAAGGCCTGTAAAAAATGAAAGAAGCAATCTGATTGGTTGCTATGGGCAACTGGGCAAGTTTTCCTCTGCACAGGTTTTGATAAATCTCCCCCATAGAGATCATTCCCAGTATGAGATTTATTCCCCTGCAGTCCATACATCCCCAGCCCGTGCACCTTCTCATCCTCCCCTTCAGATAACACTTCTCTTCTCTGTGCAGACCTACGTCCTTAGAATACAGAGCAGGGGGTAGGGGAGGTGAGGAGCTGTGTACTCAGCTGGATGAGATGAGGGGGCGTGGCTTATTCCTCTCATGCAGACAGAGAGAAAAAAAAAAAGCTGTGACATCTTGTCCACAACAGACTTAGAACTGTGGACAACAGGAAAAGAAAACCCTCAGAACTACAGAACTTCCTGCCCAACAAACAGGTAAGAAAAACACATACATGCTGCCAAAACATATAACACATGTATGCTGCAAAAAAAAAAAAAAAAAAAAAAACTTACAAAGAAGATGCCATATAGTCAAAAAAAAATTACCACCGGAGTACCCCTTTAAGGAGGGTCTGGGAGGTAAAGGTGAGTGAGAAATCATGCCAGGCTGTGGCACTTGAGCAGCTTGTCACCACCATCTTGCCACTTGGCTGAGAAATAAAGTGGCTAATCTATAATTTTCATAACCACTATTAGCTCCAGAAAAGGTACCATTTTTTAACCCTAACATCTATCCAATAGTGTCTGAAGCTCCTCTTGAAGGTCAGTCAGTGTCCCCAGTAATGAATATTGTCATGGAGGAGACAAAGGTCAAACTCAACACACAGACAGTGAAGATGTTAAATGGACACCAAACCTTTGAAAATAAATATATATAAAATATACATATATAAAATATACATATATATATATATATACACACACACACATACATATATGTGTGTGTGTAAATAGCAGATCAGCACTCCAGGAATAAGTGAAAAAAGAAGTGGATTAATTCAGCCCATGTCAGCAGCAATGTTTCAATTCATCAGTAGAATCTTTTCCAAAAAGATTCTACTGATGAATTGAAACTTTGCTGCTGACATGGGCTAAATAAATCCACTTGTTTTTCCTTGCTGGAGTGCTGCGCTGCTATTTACTTACTTAATGTGGTCGGGTTTGGATCGCTGGCGCCCATTGTTTCCTTGTTAGATTTCAAGCAGTGCTGCTATACGTTTTGTTTCTATATAAAGTTTATTACAGATTTACAGTTTTCCAGGCTCCTGGGAGAATAAGAAATCTGACTGGTTGTGCTATAAAATTAGAATTAATGAGTTATCAATTCATAGCTAGGCATATCTGGCATTCTGCAGGCTGGTAAAGCTGGGTAACAACCTTTGTGGGGCTATGATGGAAAACATGTTATATATAAAATATTCACAATGCTGCTCAAATACATTTTGTGTACCAGTCATATACTGGGTAAGGGGCAAAATAGTCGTGGTCACCACTGTAGCTCCAGTATCCATATTCAGGGTTCTGAGAAAACTGGGTGACAATTTGGTTTAACTATATGAGGCATGGAGCATTAATCATCACATAAAGCAGATTTGTCAGCAACTAAACAGGGGCAGACATGATTCCTTGGCACACTAACTTGATTTTCTTGAGTCTCTTAAACCTTTTCCATCTGCAAGATATAAGCCTTTTTTAACATGTAAATAAGACATACATGCCCAGCCATTAAACAGACCATCTCCCATTATTCACCATCGCCATACACACTGTCATCAAAGGGGAGTAGGGATATGCAAGCAGGCAAGGAGGTGGTAAAAAGGGGAGATGGGTTGGCTAACCCTGGGGTTTTGCTGTGCAGAGGAATGTCCCATGGCCACTTGAGCTTCATTTACATATTACCAAAAAGGCTAATAGCTCAGAGCTGGAGATCCGACAAGCCTTAAATGTTTTTTTTTTAGACGCAGGATAAGTGATAAATGTGTGATCACCGGAAGTCCAACCGCCAAGACCCCTACCAATCATGAGAAAGGTGGTCCCTGGGCCCCCTGTATAGATGAAGATTTGGAGACCACTGTCCTCATAATTGGTGGCTGTCCAAGTGATCGGACCCCCTTCCAAGCAAAATGGGAAAAAAAACAATCACGATTAAACCAGCAATGATCACATTGAGAAAAAATTAGCAAGTCAACCAATTGCTGATTAAAATATTTAAATCAAATATCCCCAATAATCCTATTTGTTTTCATTTCATAGTGAGTGGAGACTGAAGATGATGTCCCAGACAAAATTACAGTAAAACCTGTCATTGACACTTCGAAGCCAATGGTGTTTTTTAAGGGATTAAAGAAGCAGTCACTCTGTTGACCTAAACACAGATTAGGGTGACACGTAACAAATACGCTGCAAATTTCGTGCTGCAGATAATCTGAAACATGCAGCATATTTCACTACAGGTAGATGCACAGGGCTTCTCTGCCCCAGCCCTGTGTGCGCAATAAGGTTTAGAGGAAGGACCACGTGCCAGTCCCGTAGCGGGGCTTGGCCTGTGCGCCACAGTCCCATAGGGGGGCTTGGCATGTGCACCACAGTCACGTAGGAGGTCTGGGGAAATCTCAATATCAATACAAAAATACCATTTTCTACATTAAGATACCAGCTATTGCTGTAATGTATTCTTTCACAAACACAGTTAGCCATTTTTTACAGTACAAACATAAGTATCTAATAGTTGTTAAGAGTGTTACCTCCATTGACCCAGTTTTTCTATTTCTGATAAGGGGCGATTTCCTGTGAATGCTGATTGGCTCTGTCATCAGTATGGACCTGTCCACCTCATCTGTACTTTTAGCCTTGGACAAATCTTCTATACTCCCTTGATCTGTCTTTCTGTCTTCATTCTAGGACAAAGAGAAACACACAGCTCCTAATAATGGGCTTTGGTATCTTATTTAGGCAAATACCTTCATTACACAATGACATACACCAAACTCAAGGCCTACCTGTTGATCGAGAAGTAGGCCAAACACAACACTCTGGTCAATTGTCAAAACTGACTCTGGTCAATTATTAAAAAAAAAAAAAAAAAAATTATATATATATATATATATATATATACATACATATAATGGCTGTAATACTGGGGGCTTTAAGCAGTGGAACTTGCAAATTGTGATTTGGGGAAAATTTGCTGCTGTATCCAGAAGCAAGGATTCTTGTTGATCCTTGGACTTACTGCTCTACTACAGTAGTGAGCAATGATGCATACAGTAAAGTATGCATTGCTGCTCACTACATTCACTAGAACAGGTGTTTTCACATTCGGACCCTGCCAATGTACAGTGAGCAGTGATGTATACAGTACTGTATGCATGGCCCTGCTCCTGGATGAAATCTGCAGTGCAGAAATTGATGCTGATACACAGCATACCCGCAACAATCTGTGCAAAACACCTGCAAAGTCAAAACAAAAGCTAATAGAGATGAGCGAATTTTTGAAAAATTTGATTCGGCCGAATTTTCTGAAAAAACTTGGTTTGGTCCGAATTTATTCCCGGTGAATCGCTATTAAAATCTGCTATTTCTGGGCTACAGAGAGCCTCAATAGGGGTGTAAAACTCTTTGCCTTGTCGTAACATGCATAGGGAGTGTGCTGTGTTAGTGAAAGAACACTGTCATTCAGTATAACATGCAGATTACAAGCTTTGCTATTAGAAACACTGCCGCAGAGAGACCAGATGTGGCAGCAGGGTCGGGAGACCATATGGCGTCACAATTGAAGACATTAAAGATATTTTTTAATGTCATTTTTATTTAATTTCATCTTAATTTATTTTTAAATTCTTTTTTGAGGACCCATTCTGGTGAGCATCGAGCTGGCGGTCCGCCGCGAGGTGAGCTACCACCTGTTCCAGCTCCTGCCTCTCAGCGTGCCCTGACTGTGAAACTGCAGATGTTTCCTTTAATCAGTTATGGTTCATTGTTATTGCTCCAACTCGTTTCATTTGATTCTTGTGGTAATTCCACAGGTAATATATGACGACAACCATAGGGCCTCAGTCTTGAAAAGATTACATAGATTTTTTTTTTTATTTAAATTGAAGATTTTGAATAGATTCATAAGTTTAATGTCCCAGGTGCCCGAAGCGTTTACTTTGAACTAATACTGTATGACCACAAAACCCAATATAACAAGGAGTCACATGGTGGTACAATGACAGAGCCTAGAAGTAGCAGCAGCCCGGCGAGACCACAGGGCCTCAACATTGAAAAGATTAAAGATTAAAGATATTTTGTAAAATTTAAATTGAAGATTTTATATAGATTAAACTTTTAAAAGTTTAATTTAACGTGCCAACAGCATGAGAAGACCATATTGTGGCACAATAACACAGCCTGGAGGTGGCAGCAGCATGAGAAGTCCATAATGTGGCAGAATGACACAGCCTGGAATTGGCGGCAGCAAGAAGAGACCATATAATAGCAGAATGACCCAGCCTGGAGTTGGCAACAGCCTGACGAGACCATAGGGCCTCACAATTGAAAAGATTAAAGATTTTTTTTTAATCTTATTTAAATTGAAGATTTCAAATAGATGAACCTAAAAAGTTTCATTTTATGTGCCAGCAGCATGAGGAGACCACATGGCCACAGTGTGTCTGGGTCCTCTGCCTCGTCTTCCTCATTACCCTGTAGCTCCACAGCCTGCTCCTCCTCTCCTGTCAGATGACTATAAAAAAACACTAATTTCGCAAAACCTTGCCTGTGCTCCATTGTCCCCCTCCTCCTCCAGTTCAGCCCCCACAGGGCTCATGTGGCCTCGAGATTTAGCTGCCACATCTCCAGTGCCCTGACCAGCCATAGTCTCAAAGACGTGCTGTAGGAAATGAAGCAGTGGAATGACGCCGTTCATCCCCTAATGCTGGCGACTGACTCATAATTTGGCTTCCTCAGAGGGCCTGAACAAACGGCAGGTGTCACTGGTTGACATTGAAGTTACACAGGGGAGTCCCCCTATCCGCTTGGATCATCAAGAAATTGGTGATGGCTTTTCTCTGTTCGTATAGTCGGTCCAACATATGGAGGGTGGAATTCCAACGTGTGGAAACGTCACAGATCAAACTATGTTGGGGGGATGCCGTTCTGGCGCTGCAGCTCATGGAGGGTGTGCTTTGCGGTGTACGAGTGGCTGGAGTGCATGCAAAGTTTCCTGGCCATTGTTAGGATGTCTTGCAGATGGGGGGGAACACTTCAGGAACCGCTTGTCAACAAGGGTGCCATGCAGGATCAGAATAGTAGCTGAGGCAGGTAGGCAGAAGAAAACAGTCTCTTTTGTTAAAGTGTTGGCGTGCACAAGTATTGAGCATATATGCATTACATAAAACTTAACTTTTAATTCTTAGGATAAAATATATGGACCCAACAATGTTTTGAAATCTAACAAAAGGAAAGGTGTGCAGAAAACACCATGTGCCACCTACACCAAGTATTGATGTGGTGCAAAGACCTCTAAAAGGTGGAAGGGAACAACGTATTGTTCACTGTAGCAGGTGGGGGTAAAAACTTCGCCTGTAAGGCCCTACTCTCGCCCTATTAATTCCCTTTTCAGCAAGTGTTACTCGCCCTAAAAAGAGCGTCCCCACACAGGAACCTCTCCCTGGCCAAGAAGGGAATTAATAGTGCGAGAGTAGGGCCTTACAGGGGAAGTTGTTCCCTTCCACCTTTTAGAGGTCTTTGCATCGCATCAATACTTGGTGGTGTAGGTGGTACATAGCATTTTTTGCACACCTTTCCTTTTGTTAGATTACAAAAAAAATTGGGTCCATATATTTTATCCTAAGAAAAGTTACATTTTAGTTTATGTTTTGCAGTATCCATGGCAGCAGAATGAAAGAACCTGAAGGTGGTAGCATCAGCATGAGGAGACCATATGGCGGCACACTGACAGAGCCTAGAGGTGGCAGCAGCAGCATGAGGAGACCATATGGCAGCACAATGAGAGAGCCTGGAGGTGGCAGCATCAGCATGAGGAGACCATATGGCGGCACAATGATAGAGCCTGGAGGTGGCAGCATCAGCATGAGGAGACCATATGGCAGCACAAAGAAAGCCTGGAGGTAGACGCATCAGCATGAGGAGATCATATGGCAGCATAATGATAGAGCCTAGAGGTGGCAGCATCAGCATGAGGAGACCATATGGCGGTACACTGATAGAACCTGGAGGTTGCAGCATTAGCATGAGAAGACCATATGGCGGCACAATGACAGAGCATGGAGGTGGCAGCATCAGCATGAGGAAACCATATGGCGACAGAGTGACAGAGCCTGGAGATGGCAGCAGCAGCATGAGGGCCATGGTAACTGAGGGTTGAGTCTGAGGAACCCACCGACTGTTGACTGGGCTTGTCGGATGTCACTTGGGATGAAGTGAATGATCGAGTGAACCAATCAATCATGGCTGCTGCGTTGCTGGTCGAGACACAACTGCTAGCTGACACCGGAAGCTCAGACCTCCCGCTGCAACTCCTGCTACCACACGCCCCTACCCTGCTTCGACCTCTGCCTGCACCTGATGAATTTAGGCCTCTGCCACTCCTCTGTGCACATCCTGGCACGTCTCTGCCATACTTATACACCAGCTGAGTGCGTAAATGTTACACTTATGAGAGGAGGACAATGCACTCCACTACGCTTAAAAAACTGTATGAGACAAAAGAAATAAGTGTGTAGCTTTGTCTGGCCTTTCCCAGTAACTAGGCTCAAATTTGTTTAACAGGAAAAATTTAAAGGACACCATGTAGGTAAATATAAAGGACACCATGTACGTATAGTTTACACTTATGAGAGGAGGCGGACTAGACGCTCCTCTACAAACTGTATAAGGCTACAGAAACAAGTGAGGAGCTTTGGCTGGCGTTTCACAGTAAATAGGCCCAAATTAGTTTTACAGGAAAAAAAAACGTACACCACGTAGGTGTACATACTGTTTACACTTATGAGAGGTGGACAATATGCTCCGCTTAAAATTGTATTAGGCTACAAAAACAAGTGTGTAGCTTTGACTGGCCTATCACAGTAATTAGGCCCAAATTAGTTAAACAGGAAAATATATAAAGGACACCACGTAGGTGTACGTACAGTTTACACTTATGAGAGGGGGACTATGCACGCCACTACAAACTACATTAGGCTACAATAAAAAGTGTGTAGCTTTGGCTGCCTTTCAAAGTACCTTGGCCCAAATTAGTTTTACAGGAAAAAAAAAAACATACACCACCCAAAAAACTTTTTAACAAAAGTTGGTGAAGGGTAGATTAATAATCACAAGAGCTGGAAAATAGGATTATGCTGTATTTCAGTAAACTAGAATTTTCTGTATATTACCTATCTTTTAAAGAAAACTGACAGCTGGGTCAACCACAGGGTTATAGGGCGGGTGAACCAGATAAAAACAAGGTAAAACTTACCCAAATCCATGGTCCGGTTTGGGATATAGACCAGTTATTAACCGGCATTTCTAATATGTTAATAGCCAGCTGTGCACAATGGAGATGGGACCCAACATACCCAGCCTCATTGCCGGGTCCTGGCCCAATGTGCACAATTATGTCTCATTTTAATCCGGTTCACTATAACCCAGTGCATTAGGCTTAGTGCGGGGGAACCGGCTGTCAGGTTTGCTTTAACTTAAATAACAAGACAGTCTTACTTCTGATGATGCTGGCCGAAATCCAAATCCCAGGGGAGCATTTTCATCTTCCTCACAGCCCTTCACTCCTGGACTGAAATGAAGCTCAACGTGAAATCGTTCTTCTGAAGAGGGATCCTGGAAAAACAAATACAGGAAATGAATAGAATACATTAAAAGAGGACCTGGGGTCATTTCTAAAAACCCATGGCCCAGATTTGTCAAACTGTGTGAGAGAAAAAATAGAGAGATTTTCCCACAACAACCAATCACAGCTTAGCTTTCATTTTACCAGAGCTCATTAACTGAGTTGTGATTGGTTGCTATGGGAAAATCTCTGTTTTTTCTCTCACACAGTTTGATAAATCTTGGCCCATATGTAGTCATATGTATAGATTCTCTAGGGGAGGGGTGATCAGGTGTGTGCTTAGCCCCACTAAGGAATCTATACATACCACTACATAATGTTTTTAGAAATAATCACAGGTCCTCTTTAATTAAATCTAAGCAGTATTTAAACCCATACAGTGAAAACTTTGTTACAAATCTAAATTTAAATTGTCAATGTGCAGAATTAATAACTGAAGGTAAAATGTCAATATTTTTGGGAAGGATTTATCAAAACTATTTATCAAAAAGTATCATACAGAAACTTTCATTTTTCGCACAGCTCTGGAAAAATAAGAGCTGGAATCTGTTAACTTGTTATTGGAACTAAATCCTCTACATGTATATGAACAATTGGAACAAAAAACTGATAGTGATACAAACAGTTTTGAATTCAAATTTAAATGAGGTGCAATGTCCTATCTACACATTGTAAATATAATAAACACACGTATGAAGAAAAATTAGAGAGCAGATGGTTTTAATTCAACTTGAAGTAAATGTATCAGCAATTTTTTCTTGATTAGAGATAGACACTAAAAAAAATTATTTTTTCTAATCAGTTTCTATATTCTGTTAACTTAAATAAGTCTGTTATTTTGGGGTGAACCATCTTGCCTGAGCTGTTTTTATTAGCATTCAGAGATATGCTTTATAGCAGGACTCATTGACCTAGGCAACAATAGAGAGGAGATGTTCCACTGACATGAATGGTGTGTAGACAAAGATATGCAAGATCATAATCTTTACAATTTAAGGCAGAGAAGCCAAAATGGAAACCACATAACATTCATACAAAAAGAAAAGAGCATTCATATAGAACTGACCTAAGAACACCACCAACAAATTGTATACTGCAGCTGTATATCCAACACAGTATGCAAAAATTACTAGTATTTTTTAGCATCAAGCCTACCTTGTTGTTGTCTTCATACAACATAATGACAATTTGTGTCATGTAGTTTAGCTCTGAGACAGCACTTATATAGTCCATTGCTCTTTTCCACTGCTGATCTTTCGACTCCTAGAAGAAAAAAAAAACAATTTGGCTAGTAAGACCAATTACGTTTTGTATTTCAATAGCTGTATCCCTTTACAACCTGCCATAACTAACAATAAGAATACAGGTGGCCTGCCTTAAATGTTGAGATATCAAAACACGGTAGAAAATCTATTTGCTGCCAAGTACAAAAAAATGTGAAAGGTCCCATAATTTATAAACGTTAAAGAGACCTTTTTCTATGCCAGACTGGTTTAACACATATCTTCATATGATAGTGGTGTGGCTATCCAAAAATGTGCACAATGCATCCATGGACTTTAAAACATTAAAGTTAGTAGGAAAGATTTAATACTACAGGCACGCTATAAGAACGGTGTGCCAGTCTCTAGCCAACAGCAGTGAGCACTATAAGCAGGGACATGGTGTGGAGGTGTAAACAATGTTTGAGTGTACAGTTCTAATGGCAGTCTACCAACTTTAATGCACAGATATATAATAATGATAATAATAAAAATATAAATAATTATAACATTATGGCATGTCAGCTTATTGCCCTGGCATAAAATTTTTTTGAATCTTGCATTGCTGTATACAATTTCCTTGTATTATAGAGAGGTGTTTGCCACAACATGTTAAAGGGGTACTCCGGTGCTTACACATCTTATCCGCCCCTCAATGCAAGCCTACGGGAGGGGGCGTGATAGCTATCACGCCCCCTCCCGTAGGCTTGCATTGAGGGGCGGAGCGTGACGTCACACGCCGCCGACCCTGTGGTCGACCTTAATCAGACCCGGAGCGAACACGATCAGGGGACGGATTACTAACGGGGAGCCGCGTGCATGATCGCGGCCGTCCCAAACTGTGGGACTCCCGCGATCAGGCATCTTATCCCCTATCCTTTGGATAGGGGATAAGATGTGTAAGCACTGGAGTACCCCTTTAATAAAACTGAAATAAATAAATAAAAAACACAATTGCTATGCTATGCACTTACATCCAAGAGCCCTCCATAACGAAAAATGCTTAGCAAAGAGTGCACATGGCTTTCACTGGTGAAGTAAAGCCGCGTTCTCACATGACGCCCTGGAGAAAGGACTCCTCTTGAATAGCTAAACAAAGAATACAAAATTAAAACTGCAACGTGACCAAATACATTTTATAAACCACTGAAGCATTGTAGATTTCTATCAAGGTTATCCATAAGGAGATTTTTATGCTTACCGTAAAATCTCTTTCTCGAAGGATCCATTGGGGGACACAGACCATGGGTATATGCTGCTTTCTCTAGGAGGCTTGATACTATGGCAACAAAAAAAGGTTGGCTCCTCCCAGCAGGATATACCCGCCTCCAGGCACCTGAGCTAACCAGTTTTAGTCCCAGAGCAATAGAAGAAGACAGACAGGTCAAGAGAAAAACCAGAGCAACCAGAAAAAAAGGTAACATAACACACCCTCGGACAGATAACTGAAATAGGAACACCAGAAAAAAGGGGTGGGAGCTGTGTCCCCCAATGGATCCTTCGAGAAAGAGATTTTACGGTAAGCATAAAAATCTCCTTTTCTCTATCGGCTCCATTGGGGACACAGACCATGGGACGTACCAAAGCAGTCCCTTGGGTGGGCAAGGAAATCAGTCAGGTGGACGGCTGGACCACGGCCGTCTGCAACACCTTACGGTCCAGACTAGCATCAGCTGATGCAAAGGTTTGAATCTGGTAGATCCCATGCTCCCTGGGATGAGTAGGGGCCGGACAAAAGGACGGCAGGACTATGTCCCCATTGTCCGGCCCCTTCTCATCCCAGGGAGCATTTGCTCAACCACCTTAGGTAAAAAGGATGGATCTGGACGGAAAACAACTTGTCCTGGTGTACAACCAGGAAGGGAGAGCGGCAGGAGAGAGCTGCCAGCACTGACACCCTCCTAATAGAGGTAATAGCAATAAGGAAGCCACCTTCCAGGAAAGGAGGCGAAGAGGAATATCCCTAAGAGGTTCAAAAGGAGCACCTTGCAGGGCACCTAAGACTAAGTTAAAGTCCCAAGGGGAGAAGGGGACCGATAAGGAGGGCAGCGTGTGCCACTCCCTGAAGAAGGTCTGGACATGAGAATTGGATGCCAGAGGAAGTTGAAAAAGAATGGAGAGGGCCGAAACTTGATCCTTAAGGGAGCTGAGAGCCAACCCTTGTTCCAGCCCCGACTGCAAAAAGGAAAGGAGTTGGGGAAAGGAAAACACGACCGGAGAAAAAGGCTGAGATTCACACTAACGAAAAAAAAAACGCCAGGTACGGTGGTAAATCTTTGCAGAGGAGAGCTTGCGAGCCCTGAGCATGGTGCGAATCACTTGGGAAGAGAAACCTCGGGTCCTTAGAACCGCGGTCTCAACCGCCACGCCGTCAAAAGCAGAGACGGTAAATTGGGGTGGCACAGGGGACCTTGAGATAGGAGGTCTGGATGAGGGGGAAGGCACAGCGGTATGACGTTCAGGAGCCTGACCGTGTCTACGTACCACGCCCTTCGGGGACAGTCTGGGCCACGAGAATGGCGGGAACGCCCTTTGCTGATCGTTTCCTCAGGCCCCTGAGGAATGAGAGGAAACAGATAAGGTAGGGCAAAGCCCGACCAAGAGATCACCAGGGCATCCACGGCCAGAGCCAAGGGGTCCCAGGTCTTTACACAATAAGAGAAACTTTTTGGTTGTGGCGGGACACGTAGAGGTCCACGACTGGAGTGCCCCAGAGGTTGCAGATCTCTGCAAACACCTCCGGATGCAGGGACCACTCGCCTGGGTCGGCTGAGGATCGGCTGAGAAAGTCCACTTCCCAGTTGAGTACGCCCGGAATGAGAATCGCTGAGATGGCCGGAACTCTGAGTTCCGCCCAGAGGAGAATTTCCAAATGAAGCAAGCAAAGATAGAATTGCCCTAGTTCCAACATGTTGATGGGGATAAGGGATTCTGGGGGTGACCAAAGGCCCTGGACCGTCCGATCCTTAAAAACACCTCCCCAGCCCGACAGGCTGGCATCCGTCGTGACAACCTGCCAGATGAGGGGCAGGAAGGAGCGCCCCTGAAGAGGCAGGGGGAAAGAAACCACCACAAAAGGGACTGACAAGACTGACGAGATAGAACGATTTTGCGGTCTAGAGACAATGGAGACCTGTCCCACCGGGAGAAAATCGCCAGCTGAAGAGGTTGGTAATGAAACTAGGCGAATGGCACGTCCTTCACGGCCGCCACCATCCGACCCAGGACTTCCATGCAAAGGCGAATGGAAACTGGTGCAGGGTACCGAAGTAGTCGGACTCCTGACAAGAGGGTCAGCCGATTGTCCGGCGGGAGTCGAAAGCGGGCAGAGGCCGTGTCGAACTGGAGCCCCAGGAAAAACTAGAGACTGGGTAGGAGAGAGGTTGGACTTGTCTTGATTGACCATCCAACCGAAGAGAGACAAGACCTGGAGATTGAGACCAAGACTCTCCAGACTCTGAGCCCTGATAGGAGCTGTGATCAGGAGGTCACCCAAGTAAGGAATCACTGAGACACCTTTTGTCCGTAAAAGGGCTATCACAAGCACCAGGACCTTGGTAAGAACCCGCGGAGCAGTGGCCAGACCGAAGGGGAGAGCCACAAATTGAAAATGGCCTTCCGGAACTGCAAGCGGAGGTACCGCTGATGACCGGGAATATTGGAATGTGGAGTTAGGCATCCTTGATGTCCACCGAGGAAAGAAACTCCCCTTGATCCATGGACACCACCACCAAACTGAGAGGCTCCATTCGGAAATGGAGGAGTAGAAGATGCTGGTTGAGATGCTCGAGATCCAAGATTGGGTGAACAGAAACGCCCTTCTTGGGGCCCACAAAGAGGTTGGAGTAAAAACCTTGAAAACGTTCCACGGAAGGAACCGTGACAATTACTCCCTGGGAGAAAAGGGGTCCGGAGTGCGCCCCGAACTGCCTTAGTATCAAAAGTCCGAAAGGACCAGAAGGAAGAGTACTTCAGACGGGAAGTAGTGCTGCGAGCCTAATTCTGAGGTAACTATTCCCGCCGTCGCTTCTGAGATTATCTCAACTAGGCGCTTACCAATGAATTCACCGCATCCGGCATATCCGTGCGGTCCTCTGAGTCGGCCATATCCGTGAGAGCTGAAAACCTTGGGTGCCGGTCGGGCACGATGAAAGGAGACTTCTGGAGCCACGTCCGAAGTTCCTGGGTCCTTTAGAAGGAAGGTGTCTCTTATGGCCGAAACCAATGAGTTCACCACATCCGGCATATCCGTGCGGTCCTCTGAGTCGGAGGCCGAATCAGAAACCTCATCCACAAGTTCTCCAGGTGAATGGGAACAAGGTGAGGCAGCCCTAGAAGAGGTCAGGCACGATGAAAGAAACTTCTGGAGCCATGTCCGAAGTTCCTGGGTCCTCTAGATGGAAGGTGTCTCTTATGGCCGAAACCAATGAGTGCACCATGTCCGACATATCCGTGCGGTCCTCTGAATCAGAGGCCGAATCGGAATTTAATCCACAAGTTCTCCATGTGAGGCGGCCCTGAAAAGGGAGAGACTGACCTGGTACGCAGTCTGGAGAGCCAGAGCGGCGACCATAGAAGTGTCCTCTAGGGGAGCGACGGGTGTTGGGGTGACGCTTGTGAGGGGAGCGCCTGTGCCTGCCAGAAGAATCGCGGGAGGAGTCAGACGAAACACCCCTATGATGCTTGAGAGAGCGTCAGTATAGGGGGAGAGCGGGTCCCTCTGGAGAGCCGGTGTAGGGAGGACCTCCCCAAGTCAGTCACCACAGAACAGTAGACCTGAGACTGGATGGATGGCCAAACCCACAGGGTCTGAAGGGCATCCTGAGTAGAAATAACAGGGGGGTCTGGGGGAGCAGTGGTGCAGGCTGATTCAGCAGAACCAGACATGTACGAGTTACAGTCCTTACATGTGTAGTAAGTAATATAGTAAAATGAAAATGTCTCACCCAAGTCTGAGTCCCCTTGACATCCAAGCAGATGCTGCGAGGAGAACTCAGGTGAGCTGATAAAAAAAACTGGACCAATGACAAGAGGGGGGCGGCTAAACCACAGGGCGCTGCTGATTGGCCCTAAAAATCCCCTGCAGCGCGCGCTGATTAGACCATTTTCACGGTCAGAGAGCTCTGGCAGCCGGTGGGCGGAGCTAAACTGCACATTGCCGAAGCCGAATACATGCGGCCAGCGTATTGTATTGGCGCCCGCTCCCAAGCTCACATGCGATTCGCATATGCGAATAACGGGGGAAGGGAGTGGGTGAAGATATCGGCGGCAGTCTCTGCTGCCGAGGGAGAAGGCAGCGCTATACGTGGCCGGGCCGAAGACGCGCCCGCATAAAAAGTGAAAGTGCCGCCGCGGCTGAGAGTCGGCAGTCGCGCGGCACATGTATACAGTAAAACACACACAGTTATGCACCACTATCCCCAAGCCTAATAAAGCATCAAATAGAAGAAAGAAAAAGCCGGGATCTGTTGGCACGTGCCGTAATAATGTTCAGGAATCCAGTAAGGATCTAAGTTCTTTTTATTGCCAGATTTTAGACGCGTTTCGAGGTTACATCCTCTTTCTCAATAAAACATAGGCTTCTAACATCTTTTTCTAAAAACCACCTGTATGTTAAAGATGTTAGAAGCCTATGTTTTATTGAGAAAGAGGTTGTAACCTCGAAACGAGTCTAAAATCTGGCAATAAAAAAAATTTAGATCCTTACTGGATTCCTGAACATTATTACGGCACGCGCCAACAGATCCCGGCTTTTTCTTTCTTCTATCTGATGTCCTAGATCAGCAAGGGATACCCCTTCTGATTCCCGGGAGGCAGCTCCGTAAAAACACTGACAAGTGCTTCATGGCGGTTGTGTCTGGCACACAACCCCACAAGGTGAGCGGACAGCCACAGTGGTACTTATCCACATTTATTTTAATTAATGTTATGAACATACTACTCTTAGAGGAAGCTCTGCTCTCTCCCTTTTTTCATACCCAGCTTGCAAGCCTAACAAAGCAAGAGACCCCCTGCAGTGAAAAAGGGAGGGAACAAAGTCCCTCCAGCCCAAGCCCCCCAAGTCATAATATACCAGAGTGGGCCAAAAACTAGGGGTCTCCAGAGGTTGAAAGCCCGCTAGAAACAATAAAAAGGAGTGCCCCGTCCTCTAAAATGTGGCCCCAGTAATTGAAAACTCCAGGTAGAGGGGCTAAGGGGGGGGGGGGGTAAACATACTCACCTAGCACCATACTCACCTGAAGATGTCTTCATCCAAACTTATGGATGCCTGCATCACGTCATGCTGCTACAGACCAGGACGAGCAGGGAATATAGGGGGACCTGGACCCAACGGTACTACCCCCAAGTGCTGGCCGTTGGCGGGAAGGGTTAACGGTATTTGTATCTTATGCACCTTAGCCGCATATGGGGGAACAGGTAGCGCCATGCTCCTGAACCCCCACCTGAAAACAGTGAAAAATAAAATGAATGAAAGAAACTAAACAGTCCCTATCTATAAAACAAAATCCTAGGACACTAAGCTAAAACTGATTAGCTCAGGTGCCTGGAGGCAGGTATATCCTGCTGGGAGGAGCCGACCTTTTTTGTTGCCATAGTGTCAAGCCTCCTAGAGACAGCAGCATATACCCATAGCCTGTGTCCCCCAATGGAGCCGATAGAGAAAATAAATGTTCACCCGATACATGGAGTAAAGATCAGATCATGACAGATTGAACCAGGGACAGAAATGCATTAAGGATTATGATACATCATTGTAAAAATGTCTCCCGCACTCTGGAATGAATATTCCTAATGCATTACCCTATCTCTCTCCACTAAAATTTTTTAGAAGCAACCTAAAAGCCTAGCTCTTCCAAAAAGTGTAAAATGTAATAAAGGAATAACTGAACACCTAGAAAACAATGCATCAATTTTTTTTCCATGTTCAGCTCGTCTAATATCATACTGATATACCCTTTTTTGCCAGTTAAACAACAAACACACTAACCAAGAAACTAACACAAGCAGCCTTGATTCTATTCATGTATACTACAAAAACATATAATAAAAAAAAATGTATCCCAGCTTCCTTACAGTTAACAAATATTTCTTTTTTACATAGCACAGGCTATAAACAAACTGAAGTGGGTGGCAAAAAATAGATATGAATGAGATAATAAAGTACTAGACTTATATAAGATTTTTAAAGGGGTTGTCTGGAGAAAAGTGTTTTGTTTTGTTTTCTAAAAACATGGCTGGGTTGTCAGCGTAAACAAAAAAAAAAGCAAACTATGCTTTCCTTTCTTGGTTCCCATAGCCTCCGGTATAACAGCTTCTGGTCTCCAGAGAACTTCACTTCCTGGTGCTGGGGGCTAATATATCACTCTGCCTGTGACTGACAGCAATAGATACAATTCTCCTCCAAATAAAAGCAAGGTAAAATCATGTTTAATTAATGTTTAATTACCCACAATGCAATGCATTTCGCCGGAGTTCCGCTTCTGCCTGAAGAAGCGGAACTCCCGCGAAACGCGTTGCATTGTGGGTAATTAAACACCCTGAATTTTATCCTGGTCTCAGCTCTTGATTTTACCTTGCTTTTATTTGGAGGAGAATTGTATCTATTGTTGAGCATTGAAGCTTGGAGAGGCTGCAGAGACCTTTGGTCTCATCACCTTTCATCACGTCTATACATTGTTGTACTTGGATTGAGTACAACTACATCTGGTAAGCACAGCTCACATTGTGCGGTTATGCCCTTTATCTGACGATAATACACTACGGAGCGCATCCTTCTGTTTTTTTTGTCTTTATGTGACTGACAGCGGCCGTAGTGACTCCTAGCACCAAGAAGCTAAATTATATGGGAGCAGTGATACCGGAAGCTACAGGGACTGAGGCAGGTAAAGGTATAGGGGTTTTTATTTTTTAGTTTAAGCAGGCAGCCTGCCCATATCTAAAAAATATATATATATATTTATTTATTTTTTTGTCCAACCTTTGTGACGGTAGACTACCACTATAGGTTGCAAAGCACTTATACAACCATTCACAGAGAGTTGAAAAATGATATCATTATGATGTAACTCACAGTGGGTGAAGTTTATTTACAGACTCATCCTCATGAGTTCTCTGCAAGTCCAGCAAGATTTTGTTAATAAGCGGAAGACAATATCCAAATGCGATCTCCAGTTTTTCCTCTTTGTTGATCCCATATTCCTACAGAGAAAGAACAGAGCATGACTTAAATTGGCAAAATTAGTGTATTAAATATAAAGGAAACCGTTGTTCCAGTGTTTCAATAGGTGAGGACACTATGCAGAAGTTTGGACTCAAGTATTGAATATGTGGTGTGCTATAAATAGCCACATAACCCTTTTACAATACGTTTAATGTAATGTAGCATCTACACTTTTTTACTGTTAAGAGACAGACATTGAAATATGTTTTGTTTTTCTAATCTGTTTATTTTCTCAATGTCATTGTTCATTACATTTTTTGTACATTATTATAGGATCAGCCATCTGGCTTGACTTGTTTTGACAGCATTTAGAGTTATGCTTTACAGCAACCCCAAGTGGACATAGGAAACAATAGACTGAAGCTGCCCCATTGAGTGGAAAATATGTTTGGGAGTACTCTATCACCTTTGCTACATTTACAGCGCTGCGTTCCTTGATCACTGCATCTCCAGAAGCGGTGATTGGAACGGGATGAGTGATATCTATCAGCAGCCATCCTGGCATATCGCCCAGGGGGATCCTGAGACCCCCCCCTTGTCGTCGATCGCCGTGATTTGCCAATTACTTCTGACTGGTGAATCACAGCTTTTCTGGGCTGATCGGGGTCAAAGGCTGTTTGGGCATGCTGGGAGTTGTAGTTTTGCAACATCTGGAGGGCTACAGTTTGAAGACCACTGTATAGTGGTCTCCAAACTGTGCACTTCCAGATGCTGCAAAACTACAACTCCCAGCATGCCAAGACTGTCCAGGCATGCTGAGCATTGTAGTTCGGCAACATCTTCGGCATTCCGGGCATGCTGGAAGTTGTAGTTTTGCAATAACTGGAGGCACACTGGTTAGGAAACATCGTCTGTTTCCTAACTCAGTGTTTCCCAAACCGTGTGCCTCCAGCTATTGCAAAACCACAATTCCCACTATGCACTGACAGACCATGCATGCTGGGAGTTGTAGTTTTGCAACAGCTGGAGGTACATTGGTGCGGAAACACTGCAGCAGTCTGCTACCTAACTTAGTGATTCCCAACCAATGTGCCTCCAGCTGTTGCATAACTACAACTCCCAGCATGCACGATCTGTCAGCGCATTCTGGGAGTTGTAGTTTTGCAACAGTTGAAGGTTAGCGGCAGCCCCCCCCCCCCCATGTTTACGTTTGAGCTGCAGCAAATTTTCTGCCTCAACCCCTCACACTAGAATTGATAAAGATAATAAAATTGATGTATTTAGGGGCCATGGCAAGGATAATTATAGATGGTAGGAAATCGAGAGGTTTCAAGTTGTTTAGAGGAACAAGACAAAGTTGTCCCCTCTCTCCCCTGATATTTGCAATGGTCATGGACCCTTTGGCTAGTATTATTAGAGATGACACATTGATAATGGGATTTGGAGAAGGGAAGAGAGGGGACAAAATTACATTGTATGCAGATGATATTCTGATGTTCTTGGAGGACCCCAAAAGATCTTTATCAAGAGTAATGGAAATAATAAGTAGATATGGTAGTTTTCCTGGAATAATGAATAATTGGTCAAAGTCAGTCATTAGGCCGTTAGGAGAAGAAGATATAGGACAGACAATTGGAATAAAAGTGATTAAAAAAAAAGGAGAAAAGTTTAAATATTTGGGGATATACCTGTCAAAAGAGATAGGGAATTATCAGCAGATACATACCATAAAATTATGCAAATATATGGAGTGATTTAAACCTATCTAAAGCAGAACGAATAACTCTGATTAAATCAGTAATGTTGCCAAAGATCTTGTATTTATTTGGATCAGACCCTTCTTGGTGTGAGACTAAATTGTTCAGGAAAATTATCTCAATATTTAACTCATTAATTTGGGGCAGGAAAAGGGTAAGAATCAAGTTGGAGTACCTATGTCAGATTAAGGGTAAGGGTGGAATAGCGTTTCCGGATATATTTAGGTACTTTCTGGCGGGGCAGATTTATTTTTTGATTGAGTTGAAGAAATTTGCCTTTTTTGAATTCTTGCTGAGGAATTTTTGGATATTTTCCAATTGTTGGAGTCCGGGAAGTTGGAGGAGATGAAATGGAGGAAAATCATAATGGTTAAAAATCTGGTTAAAAGATGGGGGATGTTTAGGAAAGAGATGAATGTAAAAGGTGTATTGGATGTGGCACCGGTGTTGAGTAATAGAAATATATCAGAGATTAATAAATTGGAGAAAAGTAAATTGTTTAAAAATAAAGGTTGTGTTAGAATAAAAGATGTCTGGGAAAAAGGTAAATTCAAGGAATGGATAATATTGAAAGAAGAATTCAACTTAAAAGGAGGGCGGTTGGTTGGAATATAATAGTATAAGAGGAACCTTCATGGAGTTTATTAGTAAAGGGGGAAATATACAGGTGATGTATCCGGATATTTTGAATAAAATTATGAGTGGTAATATAACAAATAAACATTTCATATGTTTATACAGCTATAGCTAAGTTACATAAGAACAAATTAGTACATAGAAGCACCTAACAATGGCAAGAGGAGAATGGTGACATAGAAGAGGAAGGGTGGGACGTAATAATGAATAATATTAATTATGTATCACCCAATATGAATCAAAAGATAATACAATTTAATATTGTGTATAGACTTTATTATACGCCTTTTTATTTTTTAAGAGAAAATAGGATTAAGGAAGGATAGCAGATGTAATAGGTGTAAAAAAGAAAAAGCAGGACATTTACATATATTTTGGAGTTGTCCTGCGATTGTTGACTATTGGAAAGTAATATTTAGTAAAATTGGAGAAATAACAGGTGTAAATATGGAGTTTTCCCCTAGGATGGCAATTTTGGGAGATGATACGGGGTTATGCCCGTCTTTTGATTGTTAAAAATTGGATATCCCCTACTTGTTTCAGTAGCATCGAATGGTATAATAATATGCAGAGAATGGAAGGATAAATTATGGGGGGGGGAGTTGAGGAGAGAGAGTTATAGAAATTTTTTTTTTTTTTTTATTGATGTGAAGGGATGGGGATTTAGTGGGCTGCAGGGTTAAGATTATTGTTTAAAAGTATAAATATAGGGGAGGAATTAGGTAAAACTTTTGATGGAATGTCACTGGTTCTGGCCTCCTAACTCCCTGCCTCCTATGTTGATTATTGTTTGTAGGAAGGGGGGGAGGGTAATGGGGTAGGGCAGGGGTCTGCAACCTTTAAGACAAAAAGAGCCACTTAGACCAGTTTCCGAAGAAAAGAAAAAAAAACTGCGAGCCGCAAAACCCCCCTCCCCTCTGATGCCCTGGTTGGGATACACTGGCATACACACACAAAAGGGACTACAACTCCCAGCATGTGTCATTTAGGAGTCTTCAGTCTGTGGTTTAACACCAGCATGCTGCCTCTGTAGTCTACTGGGAGTTATAGTTCACCAACACCTCTATTGTATCTTAGTAGTCTCCTGGGAGTTGTAGTTCACCAACACCTCTATTGTATCTTAGTAGTCTCCTGGGAGTTGTAGTTCACCAACACGTCTATTGTATCTTAGTAGTCTCCTGGGTTGTTGTTGTTCACCAATACCTCTATTGTATCTTAGTAGTCTCCTGGGGGTTTTAGTTCACCAACATATCTATTGTATCTGAGTAGTCTCCTGGGAGTTGTAGTTTACCAACACCTCTATTGTATCTTAGTAGTCTCCTGGGAGTTGTAGTTCACCAACACGTCTATTGTATCTTAGTAGTTTCCTGGCAGTTGTTGTTCACCAATACCTCTATTGTATCTTAGTAGTCTCCTGGGGGTTTTAGTTCACCAACATATCTATTGTATCTGAGTAGTCTCCTGGGAGTTGTAGTTTACCAACACCTCTATTGTATCTTAGTAGTCTCCTGGGAGTTGTAGTTCACCAACACCTCTATTGTATCTTAGTATTCTCCTGGGAGTTGTAGTTCACCAACACCTATATTGTATCTTAGTAGTCTCCTGGGAGTTGTAGTTCACCAACACCTCTATTGTATCTTAGTATTTTCCTGGCAGTTGTAGTTCACCAACACCTCTATTGTATCTTAGTAGTCTCCTGGGGGTTTTAGTTCACCAACACCTCTATTGTATCTGAGTAGTCTCCTGGGATTTGTAGTTCACCAACACCTCTATTATATCAGTAATCTCCTGGAAGTTGCAGTTCATACACCAGTGTTTCCCAACCAGGGTGCCTCCAGATGTTGCAAAACTACTACTACCAGCATTCCCTGGTTGGGAAACACTGGCATACACACACATAAGAGGGACTACAACTCCCAGCATGTGTCATTCAGCAGTCCCCTTCACCCCATCATTCCCAGTATGATATTTATTCCCCTGCAGTCTTTACATCCCCAGCCTGTGTAATATGTCTCCTCACACATAGAAATCTTCCCCAGCCCCTGCAGTGCAGTATGTCTCCTCTCCCCTCACCCGCTCTGTGTTTCCCCTGTGCAAACATGAAACCTTCCCGTGAAAAATTAGGTCCTGTGTGTACAGAGCTAGGGGAGGGGAGGAGCTTTTCCCCCGTGAAAACATGAAACCTCCCTGTGAAAAATGAGGTCCTGTGTGTACAGAGAGGGGGGGGGGAGGAGCTGTGTCCGTCCCCACTCTCCCACTGTCTCCTTGTATTATGCAGAGCTGCGCTCCTCCCCGCTGTAGCTTCGGAAAACTTGCCCCTCCCTTTTTCACCTCACACCGGAGCCGCGGCGAAGGTGTAAAAGAGCCACATTGCCGACCCCTGGGGTAGGGGATACTGGTGTAAAGACGTAGTTGCATATGGACTATGTTTTTGAGATTTTTGTAAATTTGTAAATTAAATAAAGATAAAAAAAGTTCAGCTTTGAACTTAAAGCAATAAAAAAAAAAACAATCTGAAAAAAGAATGATCCTGCTCTTTCAACACATAAATTAACAATAAAAACATGGACACTAACCTGTGGGATTATGATATCTGCCAACCATTTGGAGAGTTTAAAGAGTTCATCAGTCCCTTCCAGGTTGAGTGAGCTGTTGTGTTGAACATCATACTTGACACAATCATATATATCAGGAATCTTGCTGATATCATAACGCCCATTTTTCATGCGAAAATCTCTCTCCAGCTTGGTCCATCGTTGTAACATCAACTCCAAAGTCTCACTATGATATAACTGTAGATCTAGGGACAATGAGGTAATACAAAAACATGATGTGGCTGACTGTCCTGCCAAATCTTACACACAAATCCAACAAAGCTCCAACTTTTATTTTATTTTTTAAACATGGAACACTTCATGAGTTCCACTTCTGACCCTGATGGATCTCTGCTCTCCCTCTCACTCTTCTTCGTGTAAAAGAAGATCTTAGAGGAGAACAGTTTAAGTGTAAATAAGCCCATGGCCAGATTAGGCTAGTCATCTGAATTTCAGGCTTATCTATGCCCCAGGGCTGCAATGCCTCTCTCTGCTGATACCTAAAGGAAATAAAAGTAGGTGGAGCTTCTCACAGGGCAATGGAAAGCAAAGTATAGGTAAACGAAACATACAAGGGTGACCGCTCACCTTTTTGGGTTGTGTAAACAGACACAACCGGTTTGTAGGTATAGTAATAGATGGTGCCGACTTCCAGGGATTGGCGTCAGCCCTTGCAAGCTGAGGAATACACAGGATATACCTGTATTTTCGGTGCAGTCCATCAAGCAAGGACTGTGGGTGGACTGTGCCGAAAATCCAGGTATTTTCTCCTTTCTGTGTATCCTGTCTCCCCACTGATGTCATGGTATCTCCGGTGTGTGATAGACACACGCTGCTCCTGTACATGCGCCATTCACAAGAAGGGTCTACAGGTTGATTGAAGTCTCACTGCACAAAAGTCACATGTACAGGAGCCATGTGTGTCAAACACACACACACACACACACACACACACAGGGGATGCTGTGACAACAGAGGAGAGAGAAGTTATGGCACCAGGCCATAGTTGAACCCAGGTCCCACCTCTTTGACTGTCCCTGACAGATGAAGTTTTTTATTTTTTTTTCCGTAGTAAAATAAAGCAAGGAAATCTTAAAGGAATGAAATGCTTGGAATATACAGCAGGAGAAATAAGAATTGAACATGTCCGCATTTTTCTCACTAATTATATTTCCAACGGTGCTATTGGCATGTACTTTTTCCCAGATGTTGATAACAACCCAAGTACCGTATTTATCGGGGTATACCACGCACCGGCCTATAACACGCACCCTCATTTTACCAAGGATATTTGGGTAAAAAAAGGTTTTTACCCAAATATCCATGGTAAAATGAGGGTGCGTGTGTGCGCGTGTATACCCCGATATACCCCCAGGAAAGGCAGGGGGAGAGAGGCCGTCGCTGCCCGCTTCTCTCCCCCTGCCTTTCCTGGGGTCTAGAGCCCTGCTGACGGCCCTTCTCACCCCCTTCTCACTCCGGCGTGCGTCCCCTGCGTCATTGCTATGCACGGCGCGGCGCACTGACGTCATGCGCTGCGCCGTGCAGCGCATAGCAACGACGCCGGGGACGCACGCCGGAGGCCTACAGCAGCGCGGACCCGACCCAGGTAATTATGCCACCGGGGATGGGGGGAGGCAACGGGGCAGCGGCGCCGGCAATGGGTGCCGCTGCCCCTTCTCTCCCCCTGGCTGTCGGCGCCGCTTCTCTCCCCCTGGGTATCGGCGCCGGCAATGGGGCGCCGGCACCGATTGTCAGGGGGACAGAACGGGCAGCGGCGCCGATAGCCAGGGGGAGAGAAGGGCCGGCAGCAGCGCTCTAGACCCCAGGAAAGGCAGGGGGAGAGAAGCGGGCAGCAATGTCCTCTCTCCCCCTGCCTTTCCTGGGGCTGTATCGGCGTATAACACGCACATGGACTTTAGGTTAAAAAAAAAACAACAACAAAAACAAAGAAACTCACAAATAAGTTATGTGTAATGACACAGGGAAAAAGTATTGAACACATGAAGGGAGGTGCAAAAAGACATGGAAAGCTAAGGCATGGAAAGCCAAGACATGTGCTGAAATCTGTCAGTAATAAAAAGCAATCCAACCCCTTGTCAGTGCAAATTAATATCAGCTGGTTCAGTCCCAACTGATGGCATACAAAAAGGTCTCATTGCCAAGGTGTCACACAAGACACATCTTATGATGTGTAAAAGCAGAGAGCTGTCTCAAGACCTTTGCAACCCAATTGTTGCAAAACATAACAATTGTGTAGGTTACGTGTGTTCATCTAAGCTTCTGAATGTTCCATTTAAAACAGTAAGGACCCTAATATAGGAAAGAAAAAGATCAGACAATCATTTCACCATAAATTTGCCTCGGCTAGGTGCTCCTTGCAAGATTTCTGACAGAGGATTAAAAAAAGAATAATCACAAAAGTTGGCCAAGAGCCAAGGACCATTTGTGGAGAGCTTCAAAAAGACCAGGAATTAACAGCTACTGTGGTCTCAAAGAAAAGTGTAAGTAATGCACCCAGCAGTCATGGCCTGTATGCACTCTCACCACACAAGACTCCATTGCTGAATAAAAATCATGTTGAAGCTTGTTTGAAGCTTGGTGCTTGTTTGAAGTTGGCTGTACAACATTTGGAAAATCCAGTGAAATACTGGGAGAATATAGTGTGGTCAGATGAGAGCAAAACGGAACAGTTGTGTTGCCATAATACACACCATGTTTGGAGGAGAAACTACACTGCATATCACCCTAAAATCACAGTATGACCAGTGAAGTATGGAGGTGGGAAAATCATGGTGTAGGGCTGCTTTTCAGCAAATTGTACTGGTAAATTTGACATAATTGAAGGTAGGATAAATGGGCAAATTTACCAAGACATTTGTGACAACAATCTGCTGCTATCTACCAGGATGATGAAGATAAAACAAGGGTGGACATTTCAGCAAGACAATGATCCCAAACACGCACCGAAGGAAACTTTCAAATGGTTTCAAAGAAAGAAAATAAAGCTGCTAGAATGGCCCAGCCAATCACTTGACTTAAATCCCATTGAAAATCTATGCAAAGAACTGAAGATCATGATTCATACAAGAGGCCCACAGAACCTTTAAAATTTGTTTGTGTAGAAGAATGGGCCAAAATCCCACCAGAGCAATGTATTCCACTAGTTTCTCCAAACAGGAGGTGTCTTAAAGCTGTAATTACCAACAAAAATGTTTGTACAAAGTATTAAATAAATATCAGTAAGTATGTTCAATACTTTTTCCTTGTGTCATATCACATTATTACACAACTTAATTTCTAAACTTATTTGTTATATATCGATTACTTGGGTGTTACCAACATCTGGTGAAAATTTCATGTCAACAGCATCTTTGGAAATAATATTTAGTGAGAAAAATGGTGGCGAGTTCAATAATTATTTCACTCCCTGTAGATGTTCATACCTTTTCACACTGGTTTACCAACTAATTTCATGTAACAGATGCACTTTAAGGGTAGGGTCACACTGGGAGGATACACAGTGTATTTGACGCAGCGAGAAATCTGCCGAGCAGCAGGAAATATGCTGTGTATGCCCTAGGAGCAGACACCGGGCTTTCCCTGCCGCAGCCCTGCATCTGCAATAAGGTTCGGGAGCAGGTTGCGCGTCACAGTTATGCCGGTGCGTGCAGCCGGCCTCCAAACCTTATTGCAGACACAGGGCTGTAGCAGGGAAAGCCTTTTCCGCTGCTCGGCAGACTTCTCTTAGTGTCAAATATGCAAGGTATCTGCCCAGTGAGACCCTACCTTAAAAAGTGTTTTCATATACAATATACTCAACAAATATTATTATTAAATAGACACTATAGCTTGTAACTCCCAGCCAAGAAACCTGGGAATTACTGACAAATAAAACTGGATATGTGCAGTGTACAATTATACAGCTCTTTATAGTATGGCAAAAACCCCAGCAGCTCACCTGCTGATTTAGGATCTTCCAAACGTTGATGGATCTGAGATGTCAGACTCTCAATGAGTGCAAATACCTCATCACATGTCTTCACGGGATTCTTTATGGACTCCATAGAATTAAGCAGAGAACTGCTATTTGTAGGGGCTAGCTATAGAAATTTAAATAGAAAAACCTAAGCATTTATGCACTTACAGGTACAGAGAAAATGTCTCTTGCCTCACATTTATTGCCTAAACTGAAATTGAGGCGGCTATATTCTAGAAACAGGGCGCACAATGAAATGAGATGTGGACTTGCTCTTTTAAGTACTTTCTGTAGCAGGTGTTGCTTAAAAGGGATTGTATGATATCCAAGAGACTGGGGCAGGGGTGCAACACCAGATACAGCCTATAGACAACAGTGCTAAATGATTACATCTTACCTAGTGGCTGTCAATATCCAGTATCTATGAAGTTCAACTGGTGAAAATCATGATGCTAACAAGATAAGGAAAGAGCTCTCAGCAGAACAACTCAATTCAGCATTCTATTTAATCACTGCCACAGTGGGCATAAAATAATGCATATGAAATAAATTTGTATCTAAATGTAGCTAGAGTATACTTTATTATTACTTTTATTATTATTTATATAGTGATAACACAGTCTGCACTATCTAATTCTTTGTGCCTTGCGATAAAGGAATACATTAGCAAAATGGCATACCAACGTAGAATGGGGCAAAAAAGTATTTGGTCAGACACCAGTTGTGCAAGTTCTCCCACTTAAAAAGATGAGAGGACTGTAATTTTCATCATAGGTATACTTCAACTGAGAGACATAGGTATACTTCAACATGAGAGACATAATAAGAAAAATCCATAAAATCACACTGTCTGATTTTTAAACAATTTATTTGCAAATTATGGTGGAAAATAAGTTTTTGGTCACCTACAAACAAGCAAGATTTCTGGCTCTCACAGACCTGTAACTTCTTCTTTAAGAGTCTCCTCTGTCCTCCACTCGTTACCTGTATTAATGGCACCTGTTTGAACTTGTTATCAGTATAAAAGACACCTGTCCACAACCTCAAACAGTCACACTCCAAACTCCCCTATGGCCAAGACCAAAGAGCTGTCTGTCAAAGGACACCAGAAACAAAAAATTGTAGACCTGCACAAGGCAGGGGAGACTGAATCTGCAATAGGCAAGTAGCTTGGTGTGAAGAAATCAATGGTTGGAGCAATTATTAGAGAATGGAACACATACAAGATCACTGATAATCTCCCTCGATCTGGGGCTCCACGCAAGATCTCACCCCGTGGTGTCAAAATGATCACAAGAACAGTGAGCAAAAATCCTAGAACCACACAGGGGGACCTAGTGAATGACCTGCAAAGCTGGGACCAAAGTAACAAAGGCTACCAACAGTAATACACTACACTGCCAGGGACTAAAATCATGCAATGCCAGACGTGTCCCCCTGCTTAAGCCAGTACATGTCCGGGCCTGTCTAAAGTTTGCTCGAGAGCATTTGTATGATCCAGAAGAGTATTGGGAGAATGTCATATGGTCAGATGAAACCAAAGTAGAACTTTTTGGTAAAAACTCAACTTGTTGTGTGTGGAGGAGAAAGAAGGCTGAGTTGCATGATGATGATGCTTTGGGGCTGTTTTTCTGCTAAGGGACCAGGACTGATCCTTGTAAAGGAAAGAATGAATGGGGCCATGTATGATGAGATTTTGAGTGAAAACCTCCTTCCATCAGCAAGGGCATTGAAGATGAAACATGGCTGGGTCTTTCATAATAATAATTTGCAAATAAATTCTTTAAAAATCAGACAATCTGATTTTATGGATTTTTTTCATAAATTCATCATTATGTCTCTCATAGTTGAGGTATACCTATGATGAAAATTACAGGTCTCTCTTTTTAAGTGGGAGAACTAGCACAATTAGTGGCTGACTAAATACTTTTTTGCCCCACTGTAAATAAATACTCAGAAAGGCAAGGTCTCCATTGGTTTCAGCTAGTAACTACATTTGGGTCATTTTTCAAGCATATCCAAGTTTTGGCTCAGACTCAAAAGTGAACAGATACGTCAGCACACATTTTTTTGCCAACATACTCATGCCTCAGAAAGCACAAATGTGATGTGAAAACACTCTTAGGGCTGGTTCACATCACGTTTTCCGTCATACGGGAGCGCATACGGCAGGGGGAAGCTAAAACCTCGCGATCCCTTATGCTTTCGTATGCGCTCCCGTATGTAATTCATTTCAATGAGCCGACCGCAGTGAAATGTTTGGTCCTGCGCTTTTACAACTGGACCTAAAACCGTGGTTGACCACGATTTCAGGTTCGGGGGAAAAGCGCATACGGAGCAAAAATGAGCCGACCGGACCGAACGTTTCACTCCAGCCGGCTCATTGAAATGAATTACATACGGGAGCACATAGAAAAGCATACGGGAGCGCGAGGTTTCAGCTCCCCCCTGCCGTATGTGCTTCCGTATGGGAGAAAACGTGATGTGAACCAGCCCTTAGACACACATACACTACTATGAGAAGACAATATGTATTTGGAGGGTAAGTACATGGGGAAAAAAACAACAACAGCATAAAAAGAAGATAAAATATGCTGGCGGTCCCTGGGTTGGATTTTAATCTTGAACCCCCAAAACTACCTTCTCATGGTCCTCCTCAGTGAAATCTGCATCCCTCTGCATGATCTCATGGAGACGCGCCTTCACTTTTTGTTGGCAGCTGCTTAAGGAATCACTGTCACTGTCTAGGAGTCCGTTCATGTTTGCGCTTTTCACCATTTGAACCAAAATGGGTGTAAGCTCACCTTCTAACGCCAGAAGACCCTATAAACAATTTTATTATGTCAGTAGGCCCACTTTCATTCAACGAACTGTATGTTCACAAAGAAATTGGTTCAGAGTATTGCACAGTAAGTAGTGACAAAAATAAAATGCCAAATAGAACACAGCAATAATAAAACCTTTCCATGAATTCTTACAGTCTAGACACCACACAGCCTGTCTTGAGAATAGAAATAAATTGTGAAACACTAATAATGTACAATTTACTATGAAATTACCTGGGAATTATTCATAATCTGAATATGAAGGACTTATTCATTTTCAAATTCTTGCTTTTGCTTGCAAATTTAACATGTACTTGGGTGTCAGGAGTAATATAACTTTTCTTATCGTCCTAGTTTTTTGGCCGCTAACCTATGCACGCTCCCGACGGGGGCGCAGCATAGATGAGCTAAGGGCGGAAGTTGTATTCCCCCCACCAGCAAGCATCAGTGACGTTGCGCCTGCTGGGGAAGTCTGCCTGGTAAGTGAGCACACTACCAGGCAGACAAAAATATATTTCTAAGGGGGTAAAAACATTTTTAAAGGCAGGGATGGGGTAAGGGATAGATGGGCAATAGGCAGGGATAGAATTATTATTTTTTTTACATGGTGGGAGCTACTGTTAAATATCTTCTCCACCTAATATCCAGAAAAACATGTCTGATATTAATCACCCTCTTCTGGCAATGTGCAATAAAGGGTCCAGCATTCTTACATCTTCATTCTATCTCTATTTTCCTGTGGCCCCCACTACAGCTCCTATAGATGATGTTACCCTGTTTTATCTCCTTCCTGAGCAGTATATCTCCAAAGTTATATATATCTAAGCTGATCTGCCGTTTAGTGGTCAAAGTAAATTTTTATCCTAAACTCCACACATGGCTAGGATATTCTGTTGTCACCCAATGCATGTAAGATCTACCATCACATAGGCCCTTCCTTCTCACTATAGAAGATACCTCTTTCAGCAATGAATATGTTTTTCAACAACACTATAATACATAGAGCATTGCAAACTTCTGAAATGTGAATGTATTCTTAGTAAGGACCCTCAAGTCGTATATCCAAGAAAACAGGCAAACAAAGACAGATGTACAAGATACATTGTTCAGGAATTATTTAAAGGGGTACTCCGGGTAACCAAAACGTATCCATTATCCACAGGAGAGGGGAATAAGTGTTTGATCAAAGGGGATCCAACCACTGGGGACTGCAATCTCTGAAACATGGCCTGGCTACTCATCCTCAGAAGTGCGAGTATGACAACCTGCTTAGCCAATCCTGTCGCAGGGGTCCTGAGCGGGCCGTCACTCCCACATGTCCCTGAGGACATGGGCCACTCTGCTCTAAAGATGGGTGCATAGCTGAGCCCTGTTGCAGAGATCCTGTAAAATTAATGCCTTTTCCCATTTGTCAAATAAAAAAATAAAATTTCAAAACATAAATAAACATAATTGATACCGCTGCATGCAGAAAGGTCAATACTATGAAAAAAAATAATATCAATTCCAGATGTGCCACTTTTTGATCAGCTTGCATCCTGAAAATATGGAATAAAAAGAAATTCCAAAAGTCCTAGTGTGATCATTATGGCTTAACATCAGGCGTTAATCTTAAACTCAAAACAGATTGTTGTTGTGAAGCTTTTTAGGTTCTTATCAAACAGGCTTATTACTTCACATAGTTCTAACTTGTGTCTAACTTTTTTCCAGATTTAGAACAAAGTCTATATTTCCCATTAGGGCCTTTGCCTAGGTCAGCAGTGTTGGGGGGCAGCACTTCAGTGCTTTAACTATAAATGCTTTTTATGTAGCTGCTACTATGCTGTGGCCTAAAGTATATAAAATCTATTGTGGCTGAATCCACATTGGTCAAGTCTGCAGAGAAATGTTATCTGCAGATTTGCGGTGGCAGTACACTCATTGGTTGGTTGTTGTGGTTTTGTAATTGATTTAACCACTTTCTGTGTTTAAGGGGGGATCCACAGTGAATCTGCAACATAGCATAACAAGCATGTATATCAGCATGTAACATATGGTTTTTGCTGCGTATTTGTGACAGAACTGCCTGAAAAAATTCCAAAGCACGTGGAATCAGGCGAGTGACTAAGGCAGCATGAGCTATAAATACAGCCCTGCTCTCTGACAGTTCTATTAGCTACTGACTCAGGTATGCCAGTCTCCAAAAGTAGTATAGGAGTGACCTTCTCACCCAGGCTCTTCAGTCACTCCTAAATACAGACCCAAACACCACAAAGACGCAGCATCACTTGTCACAAATAATAATGAAGAACTGCATTTAAAAACATCATAATAATAAAAAAAAATCTGTACAACTCTTTAGAATTCTACCTTGGCAAAAGCAGCAGCAGTCATTTGTACCCGTCCTTCATCAGATGCATATATCTTGAGGTCATGGCGGTAGGTACTGTGTAACCGTAGCAACCCGCAGCCTGGAAATCCTGCATAATCTCCTGTAACATATCACGAAAGTCAGAACTATGGCCAAGTGACCAAATAATAAACATAGACTTAAAGGGGTTGTCCCAAAAATATAAGACATCTACTACCCACAAGACAGATGATAAGATACCCATATACCCCTGCTATGTCCCCCATTCTTGTGATTCGTGGGGTCCCAGTAGTCAGACACCCACCCATTAGATATTTATCACCTGTCCTTGGGATAACACCTTGAAGAAAAATAGATTGTTCACATTGTTTGACAGAGTGAAGTGAAGAGCACCCCAACTTTATGCCAAAAGAACTTTTTAATATACTACAGGTTTCAATTTTCCACCGTTTTCAAAATGTTTATTGTCAATACATGAAAACAATTCTCCAGGACAGGCCTAGTGCTGCACTCAGATTGGTAACTCTGTAAATACATTACATAAATCTTGTCTTTATTCATAATTATAGTCCAAAGATACATTTATAATAATATAAGCTTTGCTAGTGGGTGAGCATGAAGACGTGATTATTGATCTTAGAACCAACCAACAAAATTATATGTAACTTCTATACATGCATGTTTAATCTGTGAATCTGAATTAAAAAGTTTACATATGCCTGCAGGAGATCCCGGGGATCCCAGAGGTCAGATCCCCTGATACTTATCCCCTATCCTGTGAATAGAGGATAAGAAATTATGTACAGAATTTCCCCTTTAATGATAGAGACCATATAGCTCAAGTGCAGGAACACTTATCCCCTATCCTTAAACTTAGGGAATAAGTGTCTGATCGTAGGTGGTCCAACTGCTGGGACCCCCCACAATTTCCTGAACAAAACCCCGGAAGTCCCCAGGATTGAGGCTTGTTAACCCTCGCACAAAGCGATCCTCCATGAATCTCTATGAGAGAGCTGGAAATACAGTGTTTGGGTATCTTCGGCGTGTCAGCCAACCCTTTGTGCAGGGGTCTACACGCTCTCTTCCTGGGGAGTGTGCAGAGGTGACATGCAGGAGATCGCGGAGGGACCTTTGGATAGGAGAGTAGTTTTCCTGCACTGGAGTACTCCTTTAAACTGTTGGTGAGTTGACCAAC
Organism: Hyla sarda; assembly: GCF_029499605.1. NCBI lineage: Eukaryota > Metazoa > Chordata > Amphibia > Anura > Hylidae > Hyla > Hyla sarda. The sequence goes on along the minus strand of NC_079192.1, from coordinate 127,166,397 downwards.
AGTTGCATTTGTATAGTACTGAATTAGTAAACATATTCATTATTATAGCTTTCTACTTAACAAGCAATGTTATATTCCATAGTTAACAAGCAAAGGAAAGGAAAGGAAAAATTCACAAAAATCACAAACATGTCAAAGGTCACTATAGTTGAAAGGATCAAAAATTCAGACTAAGTTTACATTGCCGTTCACCCCTTTTGAGGATTCCTTTAAAGAGATATCTTCTATGTTTTTTTGGCGTTTTAACTTTTGGCCACTAGGGGTCTCCCTAGGAGTTCCTTTTTTTGGGGATTTTGGACTCACGCCGGCCTGGCGGCTGAGTCCGAAATCTCATACTCAGCGCAGCTCCCGCCTGTCAATCAGACAGGTGGGAGCCAGCGCTGTGTGCGCATCCCTGCCAGGCGCGCTCCTGACTCTGCAGGCCAGCGTCGTCGTCAGACTCCTCTCGCTGACAAGGAGCGCCGATGCGTGCTGGCCCAGAGTCAGTTGAGCGCAGCTCTTCAAGAGAGAAGAATACAGGAAGAAGGGCAGAAGCGGCCCCGCAAGGCTTCAGATGACGTTGCGCCTGCTGGGCCCCGCCCACTTCCTCCCTTCTCAGACGCTCCTATCTCTGAGCTACCGAAGATTAACATAAAAAGGAATTTTTAGGTGGTTTAGAATTAAAATATACGCTAGGATAGAAAGAGTTAGAAACAGGGAAAGATGGGGAGGGGGATTAGGGAAAGTTTAGTTGATAATAGGTACTCTTTAAGGCTTCCATAATTTTTCACGGCAAGAATACCAAAGCAAGCAGTTCTGATTCTTACATCAAATCAAGGGAAACATTGTTGGAACCACAATGGACCCAAGTCTATAGGGTCCTTCATGTTTTATTTGGAGTCGTTGTATGCCTTTATTTTTATTTTTTTTTAAATAAATCAGCTAAGGACAATCCCTTATAAATCACAACCAAATAAATATTTTTTCATTGGGAGGTCAATAGTGTGTAAATGGTTTGCTAAAATATTATATTTCCTATAGCAACTGGACAGTTTTACACTTTTCTGAGGTTAACGTTGCATGTTTTTAAATGGGGATATGGCAAACAGGGAATGTTCTTTCTGACCCAAGCATGGATCACCGAAATGTATTATGAGGAGTTCTAACAAACTTTTGCTTTGTATTCTCCATAGTGTTAGAGAGTATTTATTTCTACAAGAATTTTATACATGGGAGCTGCAATTCTTCAGGATATAAATGTATACTGATCCAATATTTCCTATTGCATGCTTTCAATTGACTCACAGGACTTCTCAGCATTACCAATCCAATTTGATATGCAATAAAACAATCGAGTTAAGAGGGGAAAGGTAAATATCAGTAAACTACTTTATAAATTAGTTGTACACTGTTTAGTTTTTAGAAGGGATGTGCAAATCACATCGTCACTCATTTTTCTTACCAAAGTCTATAGGGGAACTACAGCCCAAAGCCTTGATGTTACCATTTACTAGAATGATAGGTTGAAAAAACATAAAGCACAAAAAGGATTACGAAAGGATGAACTTAAGTAACTAATGGATATTACTAATTTCACTAGGGCTACAGAAACATAATGAAAGGTATGCTAGAGAATAAACTATTAAACCTACAATGAAAGTTGCTGAATAAAGAAATGATAAAGATTTATAGTTATTAGTATGATGGAAGAAGAAGGAAAGTAAAGTTACAATAGAAAGGCTTGGGCACATGAGCACTTTTTAGGCTAGCAACCTTTCTGCAGTGCGATACTGTGATTACACTGGCCTAATATGGACATATTGTTGCATCTGTATTATGGCTGCTAGTCCCAGCCCGACTATAGGTCAGATGAGCCCCACTGACAGCTTGCATAAAAGACCAAGAGATAGAAAGAAACTGGCGGCTAAAACAATGTGTCCATAATATGCCAGTGTGAACCCAGCAAAAATGGTAAAACACTGAAGAGGTTTTTTATCAATACTATTTATATGTATGTATTAAGATATGATTAGATGGGTGTAGCTTGAATAAGATAAGATTTTCTAGCAGAGGCTTATAATAATTTATTTTTACTGAACACAAGTAATAAGACCAATATCTGAAGGGAACCTGTTCGGTTAAGTTAGGCTGACCTTGCTGTTTTCAGAGGTCTGTCTCTTATGCCAAAATTTACAGCAGATTACTGGGACTTACATTCAGAAGCACACAACACGCAGCCAGCGCTGCCAGAGAAGAGTCACAGTTAATCAATAGGTGTCCCTGCCCCTGTCCACTTACTCATGATTGACATATTTCTACAGCAGCAGCCCAGGACTATTTGTAAAGATGTTCACCCGTACTATAACCCAGTATATTAGGTTTAGTGTGGGTGAAAAGGGTATCAGACATGTCTGGTACATTACAATTAAAGTAGAATAAAACAGTATAAATAACACAGTCCCATCTGTAATAAGGCATTTTACATACCATGCCAGTGGGATATTTCATTTTTACACAGTGATATGCCTAATTTCACTAGGGTTACAGGGAGAAATAATGAAAGGTATACTAGATAATATATAAAGGTATACTAGAAAATAAACAATTAATTCTACAGTGACAAAATGCTGGAGCAAAATGGAAAAAAATTGAATTATGAGTAAGATGGAAGAAGAAGAAGAGGAAAGTAACGTTCCATATCAGCATTATTGAAAGACTGCTAAACAGTGCTGTAGTCTATGACAGGTTGGCTATGCCAATCTTCAAGTTTTGTAATTTATTTATTTCTCCAGTGTCAACAAAGTAAACCTGTCTAGAAGAAATGGTGCATGTGTACCAGTGAGCAATCTCACTGATCTCTCTTAAAGGGGTCATCCACCATAAGGTGATTTTAGTACTTACCTGCCAGATAGTAATGGACATGCTTAGGAAGGATCTGCACTTGTCTTGGGGCTAAAGGGCTATGTCATGAGATTACCATAACACTGTGGCTAGCTGTTTGTGAACTAATATTTCCTGTTTGACTTTTCTTTTTTTGACGACAAATCCCACAATTCCATCTTCCTCCCTCCCATACATCAGCCACCCCACCCATTGAAACATAAATGAGCTGCAGTGTGGTTTTCAATCAGGGTGCCTCCAGCTGTTGCATTAGTTGCAGATTGATCTCTCTCCCACCAAGCGATCACTCCACCCACTGGAGCAGACAGGCTCCCTGTCATCAGCTGACTAGTGAGTCAGGTCTCAGCCACATTGCAAGCTAGGAAAAATCTGAGACAGCAGTCATTTTGTATGCTGGTAAAATTACATATTGGAGTGAAAATCACAGAAGAATTGTGAGAAAACCATCACACAGAGGTACAGACACTATATTATGAACTACACTAACTTTACAGCCCCTGTAGCATAGTCAAATAAAAAAAATTCCTGGAATATCCCTTTAAGCTAGGTTTACATTTTTGTTCGCATCCAATCCGTTAAGGGTCCGTTCGGCTTTTTGTTTTCTTGAGCCGAACGAAGTCTGAAATGGGTTGGATGCAGACGGCTACTGCCAGGTCCTAACGGTCCCCATTCATCTCCACGGGGTCAGTCGGTGATCCGGTAATTTTACAGGAGTTTAACAGAGAAAAAAAAAATAGTGCTTGCACCATTTTTTTCTTGCCTAAACTTGACAGAACTGCTGACTGAGCTCCACACAATGGAACCTGACAGCAGTGTGAACGAGCCCTTAGAAAGTAATCTGGATAAGATATATCAGTCAATATCTACAAGTTGGCTTCTGCATAGTGAAGTGTACTGAATAAAGCCTAAAAAGTTCTAATGTATGCCCATTTCTGAATAGGATGAGAGGGAATAAAAAGAAGCAACTGAGAAAATGGTTAAGTATTGTACTTTTAAAAGAGGTATGACAATGAATTTCACTTTCTAAAATACATTGTTTGTTCTTGTTTCCTTCTTCCCTATTTCAGTGATATAAATATAATTTACATTACTGCTTTTTTTCTGTGGCTATAATGGTGGCTTCAACACAATGACGCTGAATGGACATGATGTGGTGTAAGGGCCACTCCTAGGACTGGTAATGTAACTGGATGTCCATGAGGAGTTTGTAAATTGAAGTTAACTTAACAAATCCAAAGCAAGCAGCAATGTAAAACAATATTTACGTCACTAATTGCGTTATGGGATCATGCAAAAGGTGTGAAAAATGTATATTAGAAAAAGTTATTCTGAATTTAGATCAACTTCACTTCACTTATTAAAGAACAAAAAAAAAAAATGTTCCCTTGAAAGGAAGGCTGTCAGCCGGTTCACCCACACTAAAACTGAGGTCCTGAGATATGTCCCCCAGAAGATCCTTTGCTGAATTCAGTGAATAATGTGCAGGGGGTGGGGCTTCGCCGGCTCAATTTACATATCCATTGTCTTCTTTAGGATGTGAAGTCACAGACAATGAATATGTAAATTGAGGCGGTAAAGCCCAGTCCCCTGCACGCCATTCACTGAATTCAGCAGAGGATCTTCTGGGGGACATATCTCTGGACCTAGTGGACATATTTGAGTAAGTGACCCCCCCCGGGAACTCCTGTTCCCACTTACTATAACCCAGTGTATTGGGTTTATTGTGGATGAACAGGCTGACAGTTTTTCTTTAAGTGATAAAACAGCATCAGGAAAAAGGCAGAATATGGAAGAGAAAAAGAACATACCTTGTCCTCCAGGATACATACACCTAAATGCCCGCCCAAGCTCTTCTGCTTGGACTCGGCCAGCTGGAGTAAGTTCACCACCCCATTTTAAAACTAGCAACAGGGAAGGGGAATCCTTGCGGGCTTCTGTGTAGACAAATAAGAGCCAATTCAGCTATGCAGCAAATACACACAACTTCTTGTTATAAAGCAGGAATACCCCTTTAATAAGTGTTTTTCTACTTTGGAAGTCCATAGGATCCAGCAATAGCCTAGGCAAGTACAGAAACCAAGAATACGAAAAAGGGGAATATATACTGAACAAATGCACTAACATAAAATCTGACAAATAATGGTCCTGATTTACTATTGTAAATTTAAGCTGTATTGTCAGGATTTGGGCCAGAATTTTTGCGCATTGCACAACAAATTGTGTGTGCGCCAGAATTTGCGCCACAAAATTTAAAGACCCGACCAACTCTCCATTTTACGCAGAAAACCCTTAAAAAAAAGGGGCGTGGCTGCCAAAAAGGGTGCATGTCCTCGAAATTTTCAAAAAATCCCAACATAGTTACTTAGGCTTCCAATGAAAACGTGGTGGATTTCAGCTGAGAAAAACCTGACAGATCAGAACATTTGTAAAAAAAAAAAATAGCAAAATGTAGGGAAAAGTGCAAAACGTAGGGAAACCTTAGTAAATACCATAGAAAAATACTTGTAGGGAATTAAAACCCACAAAGAAAACTACACCCCACTGTTGGTAAATCAGGGCCGATGTGTTTACAGTCTTACCTTCATCCTCACTGCATGTCTTTGGATGTCCATGAGGTAAATAAGTCAGCTGTACCTTTCTGTTAATGCCAGAAAAATGTCCATACCTAGAAAACAAAAATTAAATAAAGGGCATCCTGCGAAATAAATACAGCTTATATGACAAATAATTCTGTATAAGTCCTCTATATACGTAACCATGTATTGGTATTAAGGACAATTATTTGTTGTTGTTTAAATTTATACTTGGAGGTGTGTACACTCCATATGCAATGCACCTTGAACACTTCCTAGGCAGCTTTAAGGTGCACATGTGAGGCCATGCACCTATATCAGCCAACAGGTGGGGCTTGTAGTCTGCCTCCCTCCTCCCATTGTATGTGTGCCAGCCACACTGGAGGTTACCTGGGAGGAGGCTGTGAGTCGGACCTAATGCTTTTGTAATTGCCCACTGGCCCCTGGTTTTGCTTATCATGCACAGGTAGGTTAGCGTTAGGTCCCGCGCCACTTGAGAAACCTTGGTGTTGATGTGCGGGCTCTGGTGTGTCCTTCATATAAGAATATACTGGCTAATGTCTCAATTTTAACATCAGTGTTGAGGGACAGCCAATGTCATTGTATACATCTACCACAGTAGTGCACCCATATTCCTGTATTGTATTCTAATTGTTACACATCCACACCATCTATCTGGTGTAGGATCCTATTGTGGCACTTGTAGTCTGCTGCAGGCATCCTCCATTGTATGCATTTTTATGCTGGGGATCGCCCCTGAAAATTCACAATCTTCATTTTTTACACTCGCATGTTCTTGTAGACCCAATTTTTTAATTTTTACAAGGGGTAAAAGGAGAAAATTTATACTTATATTTGTAGCCCAATTTCTCTCGAGTAAGCACATACCTCAAATGTCTATGTAAAGTGTTCGGCGGGCGCAGTAGAGGGCTCAGAGCGAAGGAGCGACAAGGGGATTTTGGAGAGTACGTTTTTCTGAAATGGTTTTTGGGGGCATGTTGCATTTAGGAAGCCCCTATGGTGCCAGAACAGCAAAAAAAAAAAAAACACATGGCATACCATTTTGGAAACTAGACCCCTTGAGGAACGTAACAAGGAATAAAGTGAGCCTTAATACCCCACAAGGGTTTCATGACTTTTGCATATGTAAAAAAAATTTCACTACAATGTGTTTCCCCCCAAATTTCACATTTTTGCAAGGGTTAATAGCAGAAAACACCCCCCAAAATTTGTAACCCCATCTCTTCTGAGTATGGAGGTACCCCATAAGTTGACCTGAAGTGCACTACGGGTGAACTACAATGCTCAGAAGAGAAGGAGTCATATTTGGCTTTTTGAGAGCAAATTTTGCTCGGGGGGCATGTCGCATTTAGGAAGCCCCTATGGTGCCAGGACAGCAACATAACCCCATCATGGCAGACCATTTTGGAAACTAGACCCCTTGAGGAACGTAGCAAGGGGTACAGTGAGCATTTATACCCCACTGGTGTCTGTCAGATCTTTGGAACAGTGGGTGGACACAAAACTGTTCGTTTTGCAACAGCTGGAGGCTCCATTTTGGAAACAGTGGCGTACCAGACGTTTTTAAAATAAAATAAAAAGTAAAAAACACTACATATACACATACCCCCTGTATGTGTATATGTAGTGTTTTTTACTTTTTATTTTATTTTGTGTTAGTGTAGTGTAGTGTTTTAGGGTACAGTCACAAGGCCAGGGGATTACAGAGAGTTTCCCGCTGCGAGTTTGAGCTGCCGCGCAAAATTTGCTGCATCGCAAACTTGCAGCCTGATACTCACTGTAAGCCCCCTGCCCATGTGAATGTACCCTGTACATTCACAGGGGGGGAGGGGGGGGGAACCTCCAGCTGTTGCAAAACTACAACTCCCAGCATGCACAGTCTTTCAGTGCATGCTGGTAGTTATAGTTTTGCAACAGCTGGAGGCACACGGGTTGGGAAACAATGAGTTAGGAAACCCGTGTGCCTCCAGTTGTTGCAAAACCACTACTCCCAAACATTCTCAGGCATGCTGGAAGTAGTAGTTCGGCAACATCTTTAGAGCCAGATATTGCCGAACTACAACTCCCAGCATGCTTGGAGTTGTAGTTTTGCAACATCTGGAGGACTACAGTTTGCAGACCACTAATACAGTGGTTCCCAATCTGTGCCCTTCCAGATGTTGCAAAACTACAACTCCCAGTATGCCAAAACTGTCCAGGCATGTTGGGAGTTGTAGTTCTGCAACATCTGAAGGGCCAGATGTTACAGAACTACAACTCCCAGCATGCCTGGACAGTAAGGGCATGCTGAGGATGTGTAGTTTTGCAACATCTGGAAGGGGACAGTGGTCTCCAAACTGTGGACATCCAGATGTTGCAAAACTGCAACTCCCAGCATGCCCAGATGCCAAGGGCTGTCAGATGGAGCAGTCCAGATCGCTTTACGGCGGTCTGGACTGCTGCAAAGGTCCCTCAACGCCGCCGAAGATCAACTCACCTGTCGCTGCCGGGATCCGGGTGTTCAGGGATGAGGTAAGTACCGGGGCCGGGCCCCAACACTACCCCGTCCCCCGCTGCGTCCTCCGGTCTTCCTCCCGTTCTCTCCGGACTTCCATGGGCCGGGCAGGCGGGAGGAAGTAACCAGCATGGTCCTGGCTGTCTGTGACAACCGGGATCATGCAAAATTAACAGGCGGTCGGGTCCCAGAGACCTGATCAGCTCGGTATCCACGCAGATCGCAGGGGCGATTTCCCTCGCGATTTGCGATGATCGCCGAAATGGGGGGCCTACATGGCCCCCCTTGGCGTTTGCCCTGGATGCCTGCTGAACCTTTTTAATAGGCATCCGCTTCCGATCTCTGCCCGGCACGCGGCAGGGACCGGAAAACGCCAGGACGTCCGGTGACGTCCTGGGTCCTTAAAGGGTTAAACATGCAGGGAACAGTAAGTACCAGTAAGGGGAGCTATATGCAAACATGATTTATACACGCAACTAACAACTCACCAGATGGATGGAGATGTCCCCCTCCCTACCCTATCCTGTGGAACACTTGTTTAAGCTCAGAAAAATAATTTAAATATGTACTGTTTCAATATTATACATTTTAGCCTTGTTAACTGGCAGCTGTGCGACATAACTAGAGCCCTTTACTTCTTTTTTAAGCTGATAACTGTAAGGGTATGTTCTCACTGAGGAATTGGTGAGGAATTTTTTTTTTTCGTGGAATTCACGCAGATTTCCATGCGGAATATAGGAGGAAACAGTTTTTTTTTTGCTGGACGACAAGCACCAATTAGAATTTTTTTTTTTCAAATTCTGCGCAGAAACACATTTGGTACAAAACATTTTTTTACATTGGGGTCTATGAAGTGACAGAATTCCGCGTCCGATTTTCGCATGCAGTAATTCCTCAGTGTGGACTAAGGAGCGGAATTCAATTCAAATCAATGGGATTTGGCACTACTGAATGAATTGGAGAGGAATAAGCGAGCGAAATTACTCATGGAAATTCCTCTCCAATTCCTCAGTATATAAATCTTCCTATATATTTTCATATCTTTACTTTAGATAAGTGGTGGTGAGATTTCATGACTCTAAAGAAGAAGAAATAAATCATGTCAATAAATTCACATAAGCAACAGGGATGGGCCAGTTGGAAGAACTAGTGTGTTTTTGTTTGGTATTGACACATCCCTATCTTCAGAGCTGCAGAACGTGGAAGAAGATTTTTGGTGCAGCTAGTTTATCCAGTTCTTTTGACCTTTTCTATTTATTACATAGTACTTGAAGAAAATGATGAGCCAGCAGGGAAGAGCCTCACCTGAAATTTCTAGTACCAATCCTGCTGCCTCAAGGTTGTACCCTGCAGATCAAGAGCCTTCAAGTTGCTGCTAACGTAACTAAAAGGGGTTTAATACCTTTCTCAGTAGAAAGTGGTCAGTTTTTTTTGTGGTCATCAGTTTCTTAAAAGTCAATAAAATAGTGAGTGCCAGAAATCTGTATTATGGATACTAAGGGTACGTTTACACATGCATATTTTGCTGCAGATTTGCTGCAAATAATCTGAAGCAGAAAGTGTGAACGTACCCCAAAGGTGGAAAGTGCCATGTGATGCTGACCAACCAGAAGATGCAGACCTCATGAACAGCAGAGTATTTGGCCATGTTTCCCTTAATTCATGCATTTCGTGCATTATACAGAAACACTGCCCATATATTGATTACATTCCAAACAGTTAATGCCCCACACATGAATTTGTATCGGAGTGATGCTCACGGAGGAAAGAAAATCCTGTCCATCATCTGCAAGCAGTGCAAATGTAAGACAGTACAGCCACCTAGAGGTCTTGGACTCTGTATATAACTTACATTTCCAGGACAGTTTTTAGCTGCTCCAGTTTAGATTTCCTCTCCTCGATCTCACAATCATTATGGGTTCCAAGTTCTGCTAGCAGCAGTCTTGCTATATCAAGCACTTCCTGTTTGAAATAAATTAAAACAGTGTTTCAGAATTCATATTAATACCAGAGTTGTCAATATTATTCTGAAAATATTTTAGAAAAAATATTCTTGCTTTGTATGCAGATTACCATTACAAATGTTTCCATGCTTTAGTCCCATATAAAAAAAAAGGGATAATTCAAAACCAACAGGACATCTCAACTGACCATGCACCCTAATAAACAAAAGCCCCTGAAGTTTCCAGGTCCCCCATCTTAGAGTACTGCTATATGACCAGGTCCCCCATCTTAGAGTATTGCTACATGAATCAACAGTCACATGTGCTGTAGCGGGGTCTCAATCCAGCCTGACCACACATTATCAAAATTTCAACGGACACTGCCTATTTTATAAAGCGGCATATACAGTAAGGGTGCGTTCACACCATGGTTTGTCAATACGGGTACCAGATTCGGCTGGGGGGAGTAAAAACTGGGCGCTCCCGTACGGACCCAGCCCCTCTTCTCATTAATTTAAATGAACCACAGAGTATACTACGGTTTTAGGTCCGGTCACATAACTGGATAAAAGGGGCAAAAATTAACAGACCGGAGTCACTATCAGACTCCGGTCGGCTCATACAAATGAGGGTGATGCGGGCCGGGTCCGGCTATGGTATGGGAGCGCTCGATTTTCACTCGCCCCAGTCGGATCCGGTCCCCATATTGACAAATCGTGGTGTGAACGCACTTTCATTTAGATCACTGTGCAAGTGTACGGTATCAGAGGATCACCTTTCTAGCACAGAAAAGTTAAATATAGAAAAATAGATGTTTGTGGTTATGAAACAAAAAAGTATGTACAGCACCCAATAGACAGACCTGTAGGGACTCTAGGGAAGACAGCATTTTGAGATCTTATATAGACAGGGCTGTGTCTTTTCTAATCATATCCAACCCAATGAATTTACCATAGGGGACTCCAATCAAGGTGTAGAAACATCTCAGACATGATCAAGAGAAATAGGAGGCCCAGAGATAAATTTCAAGTCATAGGAAAGGGTCTGAATACTTATGTCCATGAGAAAAATTTTGGGGAAAAAACAAAAAGGTTCTGGAAACCTCTTGAATGCAATATAAATATTAGTGAGAGGCTTTGCCAAGTCTTCAGTACAGAGAAGAGATTCCAGGCCAGTCAAAGAGAGAAAATCTTCAAAGAGCCAGGTGGGAGGCAGGTGATACGTGTCATTTAGAGAGGAAATGGTGATAAATACTTGATTTACATTTCCCTGATTCTAATTCCTTTAACCCCTTAAGGACGCAGGACGTAAATGTACGTCCTGGTGAGGTGGTACTTAACGCACCAGGACGTACATTTACGTCCTGTGCATAACCGCGGGCATCGGAGCGATGCCCGTGTCATGCGCGGCTGATCCCGGCTGCTGATCGAAGCCAGGGACCCGCCGGCAATGGCCGACGCCCGCGATCTCGCGGGCGTCCGCCATTAACCCCTCAGGTGCCGGGATCAATACAGATCCCGGCATCTGCGGCAGTGCGCGATTTAAATGAACGATCGGATCGCCCGCAGCGCTGCTGCGGGGATCCGATCATTCAGAACGCCGGACGGAGGTCCCCTCTCCTTCCTCCGTCCGGCTCCCGGCGTCTCCTGCTCTGGTCTGTGATCGAGCAGACCAGAGCAGGAGATGACCGATAATACTGATCTGTTCTATGTCCTATACATAGAACAGATCAGTATTAGCAATCATGGTATTGCTATGAATAGTCCCCTATGGGGACTATTCAAGTGTAAAAAAAAATTTAAAAAAATGTAAAAGTAAAAGTAAAAAAAAGTAAAAAAAAAGTGAAAAATCCCCTCCCCCAATAAAAAAGTAAAACGTCTGTTTTTTCCTATTTTACCCCCAAAAAGCGTAAAAAACATTTTTTATAGACATATTTGGTATCGCCGCGTGCGTAAATGTCCGAACTATTAAAATAAAATGTTAATGATCCCGTACGGTGAACGACGTGAACGAAAAAAAAATAAAAGTCCAAAATTCCTACTTTTTTAATACATTTTATTTTAAAAAAAATTATAAAAAATGTATTAAACGTTTTTTATATGCAAATGTGGTATCAAAAAAAAGTACAGATCATGGCGCAAAAAATGAGCCCCCATACAGCCGCTTATACGGAAAAATAAAAAAGTTAGAGGTCATCAAAATAAAGGGATTATAAACGTACTAATTTGGTTAAAAAGTTTGTGATTTTTTTTAAGCGCAACAATAATATAAAAGTATATAATAATGGGTATCATTTTAATCGTATTGACCCTCAGAATAAAGAACACGTCATTTTTACCATAAATTGTACGGCGTGAAAACAAAACCTTCCAAAATTAGCAAAATTGCGTTTTTCGTTTTAATTTCCCCACAAAAATAGTGTTTTTTGGTTGTGCCATACATTTTATGATATAATGAGTGATGTCATTACAAAGGACAACTGGTCACGCAAAAAACAAGCCCTCATACTAGTCTGTGGATGAAAATATAAAAGAGTTATGATTTTTAGAAGGAGAGGAGGAAAAAATGAAAACGTAAAAATTAAATTGTCTGAGTCCTTAAGGCCAAAATGGGCTGAGTCCTTAAGGGGTTAATACTTAAAGGGGTACTCCGCCCATAGACAGCCTGCAGCACCCGGTGTTCGTTTAGAGATTCGGGTGCAGCACCGGATGCTTGTGACGTTAAGGCCACGCTCCCTCAATGCTATCCTTTGGATAGAGGATAAGATGTCTAGGGGCAGAGTAACCTTAGAAACACATTCATTCTAAGAGGAGTGTTAGGAGAGGAGAGGTGTCATCTAATTTCTTAAGAGCTGCAACCCATGCCAATGCCACAGTGCCTATTTGAAATAGGGGAGTATCTTTGGGCATCTTGTAATGAAAGATTACATTGGCAAGGCCTTCATGGGACCCCACCAGGGCCCCATAAAGAGCACTGCTAAAATCTGCATCCAGTTACGTGGAGGCATAGACAAGCTTTAAGGCCAGGAAATAACTATGGAGAAAGAGCATCAAGGCCAACACACTCCTAAGAAGCCTGGAGGGTAACTAGGCTAAATATTGGGTGTGTACACTTCCAATAAAAGAAAAGCAAAATAGCGTTGAGATGGCGAAAAAAGGAGAGACACATAGGGTTGGGGCAGTTGTAAAAAGAATAAAGGAAATTATGGAGACATATCATCTTGAAAACATTGATATGGCCTAAAAGGAAAAGCAAGGAACAGAATTTGAGTTTTGGGTGTATGAGGTAAACTGATCCCAAGAGACAGGATCTCCTTTAAAGATATGGTCCTTTATTTTCATACATCGATGTATAGGAGATGCTTACATGAAGTCTGAAGCAGGAGAACGCACAAGGTTAAAGCATGTGAGCAACTTTTATAAAAGCCAGTAGGCAGGTTACATAGTAACTGAAAACTTGGGTGATGCTGTCTTTATTTGTCTGCTCCCCCTTACAGCAATACCTTCAAGGTCGCTAGCTAGTTTCGGATTAACAGGGTGTGTACAGGATGTAAGCGCCATCTTGGGATTAAAGCAGGGACAAATCTAATACCATTTTTATAACAGGGCACAGATCTGATCTATCGGCTCCCCAGGTACTTATATTGTGTCACGCAAGAGAAAGGAACCGGATGGAGAAGAGCACCTGGGTAATCGAATAATATGGACTTGGACCAATAAACCTGAAACCCCGAACAGGCATCAAACCTGTCTATTAAGTCATGAAAAGGGAGGGGCTGTCATCTGCAATTTATATGAGAATGTTATCCGCTTATCGGGAACTTTTTTCAATTACTGACCCACCAAGTGATACTAAAGACTAAAGGGGTACTTCACTGCTCAGTGTTTGGAACAAACTGTTCTAAAAGCTGGAGCTGGCGCCGGGAGCTCGTGACGTCATAGCCCCGTCCCCTCATGACATCACTTTGTCTTCGTGGTCCCTTTCTGTGTCCCTCCTCTCCTTCTCCCCCCCCCCCCCCCACCTGGTCTTCGTGGTCCCTTTCTGTGTCCCTCCTCTCCTTCTCTCCCCCCCCCCCCCCCACCTTGCTTTTTATGTTTGCAGCCCTTTGGGCGCTTTAACCAATTATTTTGTTATCTGGGGAAGAGCCCTCGTGGGCTTCTATGGCCAATGGACTGATCATACTGTCTTGGCACTGAGGTATTGGATGCTTTTGCTTGTGTTTATATACCCTTTTTGTCCCGCCATAGCTGCCTTTTGTTAGCCTGGTATCAGTGTTTTGTTAGCCAAGTGTTGGGTCTACCCCTCCATGCTGTTATTTGTGTATTTCTATATTTTGATTTGTATTTTGAAAAACTCTTTAATAAAAATTACAGTTTAAAAATAGTCATGACTGTTGCAGTGCATTACTAGCTGCAGGGGTCGGTGCTTGACTGATTGGACATTTAAAACATGGGTCAGTGCTTATCTGTTGTTTTGGAATAAAAGCAGGTATTGTTAGATTTTTTTTTTCTACAGCTGGAAACCCCCCCTTTTTTTTTTTTTAAATCAGATGAATTTATTGATTTAGCAAAATACAAAAAAGATAAAAGAAAAATGTAAAATTATTTCTATAAGCATTATCTCATGTGTATATGCTTATAAATAGTTACGGGCTATAAATTCGAATGTTTATGTTTTGGGGTTTTTATCGTACCTGTAGTTGCTCGGGTTTCTTTAGTTTGAGCTTTCCTGTTTTGTAACCATCATAATGTTCAAATAACTCAAAGAACCTGAGAGAAAAGAAAGACATGAAATAATAACATTCCAGATAGAACCGCTTATGCTGCTAGTGAGTGTTCCCTGGACATAAAAAGCTACTTAGCTGCTGCCTACATAGTTTCTTCAACAATCGTCAAATACCAATGTCCTGAGGTACTAGATGTTATTGCTACAAGTATACTGAAAGGAAAGCCATCATTTGCAAGCTAAGTAGAAGTAGCAATTTTGTCATTACCTAGCATGCCGAACCTCCATTTTCATCTTTTGCTTTGGTGTCCGATCCCCATGCCGAATTATTGCAATTACACATCGCAATTCCATCCTAAATTATTGCAGAAATTAAAGATTAAGTACATACACACAGAGTATATACATAAACAGTATGTGAGGGTTTTAATAGCTGCAAACCAAACAAAAAGCAGTAAATCCTATATACTATTTTAGCCATAAGCCATTATCCACTATTTTCAGACTTCCCAAACAGGCCACTATATAGAGCAGAAACAATCAATCATTTTCCTGAAATCTCTGTACATGACAGATTCAGTCTGCCAACAACTTATTGCTTAAACCTCCTTTCCCATACACATGCATTGCTTGACTCAATAGGGAAAGGAAAATAACAAGCTGCTGCCAGACACTTATTTCCCTTAGGAGCAAAAGGTTTGGACATGTTGAAATCCAAGTGCCTGTTGGGTGAGAGTTGCGATCCGCCCATAGGCATTATATGGTCAGCTGGCCCTGCTGAGATAAGCAGGATCAGATGACATTCATCTAGTGTATGGTCAGCTTTACTCATAGTAAAGATAAGAGCCATTTTTTGTGAAAATAGTGCCATTCAATCCTAGCTTATTGTATTCTAATTGAAAAGAACCAAAGACTGGTATAATGCTACTTACATTGTGCCAGATGTTGTGGGTACAATAGGTATATCCTCTGCCTCTGTTGGAATGGACCAGGGAATGTGGAACTGTGGGGCAAGTTCCCTCATTATTATATTCCTAAAATAAAGCACAAGAACAGGATGAGCCAATGCAGATTTTATAGTCCATACATTCTCCCCATTTCTGGGTATGCCAAGATATACATTTACGGGAATCTCTGTATTACCCATAATATACTATATTTTACATACATAATGTGGTGGTGTATTTAAAAAATAAAAAAAAAATCATCTGATTGCTTCTTTAATTTTTTAGAGGCCTTTTAAATTTTTTTTTTTTAAAGCAACCTGATTGGTTGCTATGGGCAACTGGTCAACTTTTCCTCTGCACAAGTTTTGATAAATCTCCCTCTAATAGACTATTCCCCTAAGGAATAGCAGGATCAGGTAGGCGCTGAATGCTAACATGTGTCGGCGAACCTGCCAAATTAGGGGGGGGGGGGGGGGGGGAACAGGCAACCATCTAATGCAACGTTCTCCAACCATTGTGTCACTAATATAAAACTACAACTCCCATAAGCCAGAAGCTGTCCGGACATGCTTGGAGTTGTAGTTTTGCAACAGCTTGAGACACACTGGTTGGGAAACACTGATCTAATGTGTATGGGGACTTGGCCAGATGATGTCTGGGAAAATAAAGATCAGGTATGTTGAATTTCACCTGCCTGATCCTAAGGTCTTGGGGGAAGAGAAGCTACCGCCAGATGAGTCTTACTTTGGTCTATAAACATACACTGCACCGCAGAGAAGGAATGGGGTAAATTAACTTCTATAATTCTATAACTTCAAAACCCTGGGTCTCACAGAGAGGCTGACTCCCTCTATTTTTGAACCTCCCTACTAACATATATTGTAAAACATCACATTTAATAATATGCATTAAAATTGGTTCCACAAATCGATAAACCTTGCTCTGATTCGAGAGTCATGATAATAGGCGTCTGCAGTACGCAAGAAAAGGGACTGGGATACTGATGATTAAAATATTAACCCTTCTCCTTCCTTACATGTTTCATGGCAAGTCATCAGGGGTGTCGAGGCAAGTGCTTTGGCTTAGCCCCCTTGTTTCCATTCTAACCATATGAATGGTCGTAGATCGGGAGAGACAGCTCTTAGCCAAACAAGTGTTAAGCTGAACGCTATCCTATGTGTATGTCTATCTTTAGGATTCACATAGGCACTAGTATTGTAAAATGTAATTTTCACCAATTTCTCTGTGATTAGCCCTTTGGATGACTGTGTGCAGTGCAAATGACATGTACGGGGTATAGACCAGACCCAGAGTTTTGAAGCACACCGTCTGTAAAATGGTCCTGACAAGAGTGTTATGTTTAGCACTGTAAACAACGTAAGCTAAACAGCAGTAGTCAGCAACATTCTCTTCTTTTTTTACTTCAGACACTTTTCTATGCCAAAGTATAGCAATTACTTCATAAAGGTTATTCTATTCGATATCGGCCCATAAAAGCAGAAAACTAGAAACATACCCCAGTATTTTGGCACAGTCATCATAGTATTTCATAGAGTTCTTCACAAAACTGAAACCATTGACATCACAAACAAAAGAGTGCCCATTGGCTCTCAGTAAGTCAAAGCCGCAGACAGTTTGCTGAAAAGAAAATATATTTAGATATTGAAATTACCCACAAACAAAAGCTCTTATATTTAGATCTGAAAGAATCAACAGGCCAGACAAGTGCAAATCTGGCCATTGATATGGTATCCTACGCACCTCTGCTTTTTATAAAATGGAGACACTCATTCCTTCATGAGCTACCTACCAACCTTCAAATCTGGTGTAATAGGTACGGAAACCAAACATACTTAAAAGGGGTACTCCTGTGGAAAACTTTATTTATTTATTTTTTTTATCAACTGGTGCCAGAAAGTTAAACAGATTTGTAAATTAATTCTGTAAAAAAAATAAAAATAAAAAATCTTAATCCTTCCAGTAGTTATTAGCTGCTGAATACTACAGAGGAAATGGTTTTCTTTTTGGAACACAGTGCTCTCTGCTGACATCATGACCACAGTGCTCTCTGCTGACATCTCTGTCCATTTTAGGAACTGTCCAGAGCAGCATATGTTTGTTATGGGGATTTTCTCCTACTCTGGACAGTTCCTAAAATGGACAGAGGTGTCAGCAGAGAGCACTGTGGTCGTGATGTCAGCAGAAAGCTCTGTGTTCCAAAAAGAAAAGAATTTCCTCTGTAGTATTCAGCAGCTAATAAAGTACTGGAAGGATTCAGATTTTTTTAATAGAAGTAATTTACAAATATGTTTAACATTCTGGCAGCAGTTGATTAAAAAAAATAATAATAATAAAAAGTTTTCCACCAGAGTACCCCTTTAACCAAGAAGGAGCATTCCAGCGAGCCAAACACATACGGTGCATGGGCTCCGGACATACACTGCAGGTATGCCCAGGTAATCTAATACTTGTGTCTGCTGATACAGAAACATGTTATCAATGATGTAGGAGGCTCAAAGTGCTGGGCTTTTAATTCACACTCTAAACTGTAGCTCACATAATAAGAATGAAATAGTAATAAAAGTTTGAGTTTTAATTTTTCAGTGAGGGTTAAAAGTGGGCATTTTACCTAGGCTAATACAGGCTTGTTTGCATCACAAATAGGCTCCGGACAGGGGAACAAATCTTGCTGCATTGCACAATATATTAAAGCGGGATCTAAACAACTCATGCATGTTGTCATTAGTTATGGCATCAGTTGCGGAGAGTTTAGGCTGAATATACTTGGTCAAATGTTGGACATATGTGAAGCCAGGGTATGTTCACACTGAGGAATTGGAGAGGAATTTACTCAAGTAATTCCGCTCGCTTATTCCTCTCCAATTCAGTCAGCAGTGAAAAACACAATAGAGTTTAAAGGAGTACTCCGGTGAAAACCTTTTTTCTTTTAAATCAACTGGTGGCAGAAAGTTAAACCTATTTGTAAATTACTTCTATTAAAAAATCTTAATCCTTCCTGCACTTATTAGCTGCTGAATACTACAGAGGAAATTCTTTTCTTTTTGGAATGCTCTCTGATGACATCACGACCACAGTTCTCTCTGCTGACGTTATTATAATAATAACGCTTTATTTATTGTTGTCCTTAGTGGGATTTGAACCCAAGTCCCCAGCACTGCAAGGCAGCAGTGCTATCCACTGAGCCACCATGCTGCCCTTAGCATACATCTGCTATGCATGGTTGCTAAAATGGACAGAGATATCAGCAGAGAGCACTGTGCTTGTGATGTCATCAGTGTTCCAAAAAGAAAGGAATTTCCACTGTAGCAGTCAGCAGCTAATAAGTACAAGAAAGATAAGGATTTTTTAATAGAAGTAATTTACAAATATGTTTAACTTTCTGCCACCAGTTGATTTAAAAGAAAAAAGGTTTTCACAGGAGTACCCCTTTAACTGTATTTCTCCTCCTCAGTTCACACTGAGGAATTTCCGCAAGCAGAATTCCAACGCTGAATTCCGTTCCGCACGAAGAATAAACATATTCTTTCTTCATGCGGAATCCGCGTCTTTGTCCCATAGAAATCAATAAAAAAAAATTTCAGCCCAATGCCGTTCCATGCGGAATTTGCAAAAAAAAAAAGGGAAATTCAAAGTTGTGGTTGTCGTCTAGCAAAAAAAAAAAGTTTCCTCCTATATTTCCGCGTGGAATTCCGCATCAATTTCGCGCAAATTCGCTGCGGAAAAAACAAAAATTCCACAGCAGTATTTATAAGCGAGAATTCCTCCCCAATTCCTTAGTGTGAACATACCCTTAGAAGTCAGATGTGTAGATTGGAGGGCCATGAAGCAAAATCTCCACAAGGGCACCAATATTTACCTTATGTCATTTAAAGCACTAACGCCCTCTTATGGTGATGGCCATTTGGGCTCCCTCTCGGGCATCAGGGCCAGGATCAACTACATCCTCAGCACCCCCTATAGTAACTCTAACACAAGGGCCCAGATTTATCAATTTGTCTGGTTTTTGTCTCAAAATAGCAACCAATCACCGCTCAGCTTTCAATTTATCAAAGCAGTGAGATAAAAATCGTAAATACACAACAGCGTAATTGACTACATTTTTGAATACACCAAATGCATACTGTAAGGAAAACATTAAAACAGGGACAAAATGCAGTGTAAACTCTAAGGGGGAATGTATTGTTGCACAGGTTTTTGCGCAATGCAAAACCAGCTAAATAAGTGGGGGTTTCCCAGTCTCTTGGTACGCGGACATTTCCCTTATTGTTCCCCAAGAACCTCTGAGTTTTTTTTGTGTCCAGTATTGCATGTTGTCTTCTGCCCTGTAACCCTATTTTTCATGTATCTATGTGCCAAACTACAGTTAAAACCAGAAGTTTACATACACTATATAAAAAGACACATTTTTCTCACGATATGACATGAAATCAGAATAAACTTGATCTGTTTTAGGTCAATTAGGATTACCAAAATTATTTATATTTGCCAAAAGGCAGAATAATGAGAGAGAATTTTTTAAGGCATTTTTATTACTTTTTTTTATTACTTTCTGCAAAGTAAAAGGTTTACATATACTAGTATTAGTATGCCTTTAAACAATTTGGGGCAGCCCATTTGATGAGGTCATGTCTTTGGAAGCTTCTGATTAGGATGATTATTTGGAACATCTGAGTTAGAGACGCACCTGTGGATGTATTTTAATGCACAACAGAAACACACTGCTTCTGTGTGTAACATCATGGGAAAGCCTAAAGAAATCAGCCAAGATATCAGGAAGAGAACTGTAGACTTGCACAAGTCTGGATCATCCTTGGGTGCAATTTTAAGATACCTGCAGGTGCCTCGTTCATCTGTACAAACAATTATGTGCAAGTACAAACAAGATAGGGATGTCCAGCCATCATAAGGAGACGGGTTCTGTGTCTCAGAGATGAACGTTCTTTGCATATCAACCCAAGAACAAAAGCAAAAGACCTTGAGAAGATGTTGGCAGAAGCTGGTAAGATTGTGCCATTATCCACAGTGAAAAAAAAACTGTATCAACATGGGCTGAAAGGCCACTCTGCCAGGAAGAAGCCATTACTCCAAAAGAAACATATAAAAGCCAGATTAATGTGTGCAAATGCACACAGTAACAAAGACCTACATTTTTGGAGGCATGTCCTAAGGTCTGACAGAACTAAAATTTAACTGTTTGGCCATCATGACCATTGTTACATTTGGAAGAAAAAGGGAGAAAGCTTAAAAGCCTAAGAACACCATCCCAACTGTAAAAACACAGGGGTGCAAGCATCATGTTGTGGGGTTGGTTTGCTGCAGGAGGGACTGGTGCAACTCACAAAATAGATGGTATCAAGAGAAAAGAAGATTATGTGGCAATACTGAAGCAACATCTCAAAACATCAGCCAGGAAGTTAAAGCTTGGGCGGAAATGGGTCTTCCAAATGGACAATAATCCGAAGCATACTGCCAAACTGGTTACAAAGTGGCTTAACCTCTTCAGGACATAGGGCGTATGGATACGCCCTGAATCCCGAGTCCTTAAGGATCGAGGGCGTATCCATACGCCCGTGGGAATTCCGGCCCCCACCGCTAGCCGGTTGGGGACCGGAGCCGGATGCCTGCTGAAATCGTTCAGCAGGCATCCCGGCATATCGCCCAGGGGGGTCATTATGCCCCCCCATGTCGGCGATCGCCGCAGATCGCTGGACAATTCAGTCCAGCGATCTGCGGCCATTCCGGGTCAATCGGGTCTCCGGTGACCCGGAATTACTGGCTGTTCGGGGCCGTCTCTGACGGCCCCGAACAGCCAGGGCCTGCAGGGGTGAGGTGGCACTGGTGCCACCTCACGATCGCCCTGATTCGTCGGCCGGATTACCGGCCGACCAATCAGGGCGCCTGCTGCGGGTGTCACTCCCGCACCCGCTCCGCCCCTCTTCCAGAGGACGTGAGCGGGTGCGGGAAGACGACCCCCGGTGCTGGGGACCCCGATCCCCAGCGCCCCTGTTGGGATCGGGGCCCCAGGAGCAGCTGCGGCGGCGGGACTGACCTGCAGCGTCTGGATCGTTGGAGGTGAGTGACAGCCTCCTGCTGTTGCTTAGCAACAGCTCCCAGCATGCAAAAAGGGCATGCTGGGAGCTGTAGTTATGCAACAGCAGGAGGCAGACCACCACAACTCCCAGCATTCCCTTATGGGCATGCTGGGACTTATGGTTTTGCAACAGCTGGAGGCACATTCTTTCTATGGAAAAGTGTACCTTCAGCTGTTGTATAACTACAACTCCCAGCTTGCACAAACAGCTAAAGTGCATGCTGGGAGTTGTAGTGGTACATCTGCTGGTTGCATAACTACAACTCCCAGCATGCCCGTTGGCTGTCGGTGACTGCTGAGAGTTGTAGTTTTGCAACAGCTGAAGGCACACTGGTTGTGAAACTCAGAGTTTTTTTTTACCTAACTCAGTGTTTCACGACCGGTGTGCCTCCAGCTGTTGCAAACTACAACTCTCAGCAGTCACCGTACACCATGCACCGTACATGCTGGGAGTTGTAGTTTTGCAACAGCTGGAGGCACACTGGTTGTGAAACACTGAGTTAGGTCACAAACTCAGTGATACATAACCAGTGTGCCTACAGTTGTTGCAAAACTGCAACTCTCAGCAGTCACCGACAGCCAACGGGCATGCTGGGAGTTGTAGTTATGCAACAGCTGGATGTCCCCCCCCCCCCCCAATGTGAACGTACAGGGTACACTCACATGGGCGGAGGCTTACAGTAAGTATCGGGCTGCAAATTTGAGCTGCCGCAAACTTTCTGCTGCAGCTCAAATTGTCAGCGAGAAACTACTGTGAACCCCCCGCCCGTGCGACTGTACCCTAAAAACACTGCACTACACTACCACAAAAAATAAAATAAAAAGTAAAAAACACTACATATACACATACCCCTACACAGCCCCCCTCCCCTCCCCAATAAAAATGAAAAACGTCTGGTACACCACTGTTTCCAGAACGGAGCCTCCAGCTGTTGCAAAACAACTCCCAGTATTGTCGGACAGCCGTTGACTGTCCAGGCATGCTGGGAGTTTTGCAACAGCTGGAGGCACCCTGTTTCGGAATCACTGGCGTAGAATACCCCTATGTCCACCCCTATGCAATCCCTAATTTAGGCCTCAAATGCGCATGGCGCTCTCTCACTTTGGAGCCCTGTCGTATTTCAAGGCAACAGTTTAGGGCCACATATGGGGTATCGCCGTACTCGGGAGAAATTGTGTTACAAATTTTGGGGGGTATTTTCTGCTTTTACCCTTTTTAAAAATGTTAAATTTTTGGGAAAACAAGCATTTTAGGTAAAAAAAAAAAAATTTTTTTTACATATGCAAAAGTCGTGAAACACCTGTGGGGTATAAAGGTTCACTTAACCCCTTGTTACGTTCCCCGAGGGGTCTAGTTTCCAAAATGGTATGCCATGTGGGTTTTTTTTGCTATCCTGGCACCATAGAGGCTTCCTAAATGCGGCATGCCCCCAGAGCAAAATTTGCGTTCAAAAAGCCAAATGTGACTCCTTCTCTTCTGAGACCTGTAGTGCGCCAGCAGAGCACTTTTCACCCCCATATGGGGTGTTTTCTGAATCGGGAGAAATTGGGCTTCAAATTTTTAGGGGTATTTTCTGCTATTACCCTTTTTAAAAATAAAATTTTTTGGGGAAAACAAGCATTTTAGGTAAAATTTTTTATTTATTTTTTACATTTGCAAAAGTCGTGAAACACCTGTGGGGTATTAAGGTTCACTTTATCCCATGTTACATTCCCCGAGGGGTCTAGTTTCCAAAATGGTATGCCATGTGGGTTTTTTTTGCTGTTCTGGCACCATAAGGGCTTCCTAAAGGTAACATGCCCCCCAAAAACCATTTCAGAAAAACGTACTCTCCAAAATCCCCTTGTCGCTCCTTCCCTTCTGAGCCCTCTACTGCGCCCGCCGAACACTTTACATAGACATATGAGGTATGTGCTTACTCGAGAGAAATTGGGCTACAAATACAAGTAAAAATTTTGTCCTTTTACCCCTTGTAAAAATTCAAAAATTGGGTCTACAAGAACATGTGAGTGTAAAAAATGAAGATTGTGAATTTTCTCCTTCACTTTGCTGCTATTCGTGTGAAACACCTAAAGGGTTAAAACGCTGACTGAATGTCATTTTGAATACTTTGGGGGGTGTAGTTTTTATAATGGGGTCATTTATGGGGTATTTCTAATATGAAGACCCTTCAAATCCACTTCAAACCTGAACTGGTCCCTGAAAAATACTGAGTTTGAAAATTTTGTGAAAAATCGGAAAATTGCTGCTGACCGTTGAAGCCCTCTGGTGTCTTCCAAAAGTAAAAACTCATCAATTTTATGATGCAAATATAAAGTAGACATATTGTATATGTGAACCAAAAAAAAATGTATTCGTAATATCCATTTTCCTTACAAGCAGAAAGCTTCAAAGTTAGAAAAATGCTAAATTTTCAAATTTTTCATCAAATTTACGGATTTTTCACCAAAAAAGGATGCAAGTATCGACAAAAATTTACCACTATGTTAAAGTAGAATATGTCACGAAAAAACAATCTCGGAATCAGAATGATAACTAAAAGCATTCCAGAGTTATTAATGTTTAAAGTGACAGTGGTCAGATGTGCAAAAAACGCTCCGGTCCTTAAGGCCAAAATGGGCTCCGTCCTGAAGGGGTTAAAGGGGTATTCCAGGCCAAAACTTTTTTTTATATATCAACTGGCTCCAGAAAGTTAAACAGATTTGTAAATTACTTCTATTAAAAAATCTTAATCCTTCCAATAGTTATTAGCTTCTGAATTTGAGTTGTTGTTTTCTGTCTAACTACTCTCTGATATTGGGATATTATGGGGATATTCTCCCATCATGCACAGCTCCCGGGACGTGACATCATCATTGAGCAGTTAGATGGAAAACTTCAGAAGCTAATAACTATTGGAAGGATTAAGATTTTTTTAATAGAAGTAATTACACAAATCTGTCTTTCCGGAGCCAGTTGATATATATAAAAAAAGTTTTGGCCTGGAATACCCCTCTAAGGATAACAAAGTCAATGTTTTGAAGTGGCCATCACAAACCCCCGATCTCAATCCTATTGAAAATTTATGGGCAAAGCTGAAAAGGAAGATGCGAGCAAGGCGACCTACAAACATGGCTCAGTTACACCAGTTCTGTCAGAAGGAATGGGCCAATTCCTTTTGTGAGAAGTTTGTGGAAGGATATCCAAAATGATTGACCCAAGTCATACAGTTTAAGGGCAATGCTGCCAAATAGTAATAAAATGTATGTAAACTTTTGACTTTGCAGAAAGTAATACAAACGCCAATAAAAATTCTCTCATTCTGGCATTTGGCAAATATTAATATTTTGGTATTCCTAATTGACCGAAAATGGGTAAGGATTATTCTGATTTTCTGTCAGATAGTGAGAAAAACAGGCATACGTGTCTTTTTATATAGTGTATGTAAACTTCTGGTTTCAACTGTACCTAAGTTTTTACCCTTTGCTATTTGATATCTGGGGCGCTAACTATTTTTGCCAAGCTTCTGTTTATTTTGAAGGCACATATGGACTTGGACTTCCGGTGGCTGTTGGACCGGTTATGGGGTGCTGCTGTTTCTTTTTCAGAAAAATGACAAAGCCAGTGCTGACAACACAAAAACAGCACAAAGTTAAATGATAATTTCGGCACAAGCCAGTTCACAAAATAAAAAAAGCACTGTCCATTTAATTTGCAGACGCATGATCTATTTGTACCCAGGACTGTATCTATAACAAGGGGTCATCCTCTACATTTCTTTACACTAAGAGCAGTGAGACTGTGGAACTCTCTGCCTGAGGAGGTGGTCATGGTGAACTCTGTAAAAGAATTTAAAAGGGATCTGGATGCATTTTTGGAGAATAATAACATCGCTGTTTATGTATACTAGATTTATAGGGACAGAACGTTGATCCAGGGATTTATTCTGACTGCCATATTTGAAGTCGGGAAGGAATTTTTACCTCTAGTATGAGGGTTTTTTGCCTTCCTCTGGATCAACTCAGTAGGGACTCATTTAGGGTTATAGGTTGAACTTGATAGACTCTGGACTTTTTTCAACCTTTTGAACTATGTTACTATGTCAGTTGATAAATCCCCCCCCCAAAAAGAGTTTAATTCTGATCTTTAAAACCACCATAATTGATAGAAAAAATAACTTAAATTATTGCAATTACCTTAAAGGCCAAGCAGACTTTACGGGCAACCAGCTTTTCCATGGCAGTCAACATAACTGGATATCGGATCTCCTTCCCCTCACTATCACGCTCCACTTTCCCATCCAAAGCTGGAGATTTGCGGGCCTCTGCATGAGCATAATCTGGACCAACTGTATATACCTAAATGACATTTAACATTAGTAATCTGTAAGTCTTCATCACTGCCAGATAAACAAAAATCAAGGGAGATGGATTACGTTTTACCTTAACATCAGTTCCATCAGTTGGCATGAATTCTTCATAAATATAAGATCCAGTCTTTCTAACACTGCTTTCTGGAGAGTAAACACTGCTGCGGCTGCCAATCTGCAATAACAAACAATGGAAAACCCACACAAAATATTACAGATTGAGCAATATGTAATGAAACAATATAAAAGAATTGCATAAAG
The DNA here is from genome assembly GCF_029499605.1 of Hyla sarda. Classification (NCBI taxonomy): domain Eukaryota; kingdom Metazoa; phylum Chordata; class Amphibia; order Anura; family Hylidae; genus Hyla; species Hyla sarda. The sequence continues at coordinate 127,140,092 of NC_079192.1, read as the reverse complement.
TGTATTTTTGAAAATACTATGGGGGAGATTTATCAAAACCTGTCCAGAGGAAAAGTTGCTGAGTTGCCCATAGCAACCAATCAGATCACTTCTTTCATTTTGCAGAGGCCTTGTTAAAATGAAAGAAGCGATCTGATTGGTTTCTATGGACAACTAAGCAACTTTTCCTCTGGACAGGTTTTGATAAATCTACCCTTATGTACTCTATGTAAATACAACAGAATTTTACTACTTTTATGTCATAAAATTATTTTACAGCTATTACAGTGCTCTACATCGTTATCATCGTTTCATCCTTACCATCTTTCCCAATTGACTTTGAGAAGTACTCTCTTTTTTTCTCTAGTCATACAATGCCATTTGTTTTTTTTTCAGTGCATCTCCATCTATGTGATTCATTACTCTAACTCGGTCATGTGATCACCAGTCTGACTCTCTCTAAATCTTCCAGTGTCAGTACCGAGTTTGACTTCCTGTCTACTACAAGATTACATCATCGCCTACCAGATGCCTTCTACTGGGTCACAGGCCCCTCCCCTCCCTGATTTGTATACGCCTGCTATATCTATGGAATCAGTGCAGCATAGTGGCTAAGTGGATAGCCCTGTTGCCTTACAGGGCTTAGTGGGGTCCACGGTTTAAATCCCACTAAGGACAACATCTGCAAAGGAGATGCACTTCACATACACTTCAGAATCATACTGGTAGATGAAATTAGGAGGGGAGCCTTAAAGGGGACAGCGAAGGATTTGAGCAATGTAAAGGCGCTGGGGAATATTGTGTTGCTATATAATAAATTATTACTATTATAAAGTGCTTATACCCTGTGTTTTTTCAGTTTGTGCCATCAATTTTGGCTGTTTTGCTGTGTTATTTTGAAAATTAGCCAAAACGCAGTAACAATGTATGAAAATTGCTTTAAAAATTCAACATGTCAACAGAGCATAAAAACTTCAAATCTTCATAAGACACCTTAGTTGTAGGTCAAAACACTTCCTCATTGCAATATTTATCTAAATAAACACACTGTGAATAAGAAAACACAAAACTACATGTAGTGTGAACTGATACCAACCCAGGTATGAGTCTAATCCAGTGTTTCCCAACTAGGGTGCCTCCAGCTGTGGCCAAACTACAACTCCCAGCATGCCCCGACAGCCAAAGGCTGGGAGTTGTAGTTTGGCCACAGCTGGAGGCACCCTAGTTGAGAAACACAGGTCTAATGAGTTGACCTGGGTGATCTCCAGCACTGGCAGCCTAATAGGCTACTAGGTGCAAAGATGAAACTCCCCACCCAAAGCCAGAGGATTCATGAGAAATGTAGGCAGCATTAAACAACCAGTTCAGTGAAGGATTTATATTCAAGATGGAGCTTATCTCATGCATGAAACACCAGCAAAAAGAGGTAAACAGAAGATATATACAGGAACCTCTAATTATTCTTTAATAATAGGGTATGCAGGGGGGCGTGGTCTGCATGGCTGCCTGAGTGGACTTTGTTTGCAGTGAGCTCCTGCCATCCTGCTCTTCTATCCTGCTGTATCCCATCCATCCTGCTGAACTAAGGGTGCTATCCCCCTCTATTTACCCCCCTGCATGTTGGGGCACCTATTGGTGGTGATATTTGGAGCTGTGCCGGACTTTGTGGGTGTGCTGTTCGCCCTGTGTATGGTAGGCCTTACAGCCCCGTCTTCGCCTGACCGCTGCCTGCCCGGATTGCTGCCTACAGCCCTGCACCGGAGCGCTGCTCCTGAAGACCTGCGCTGGAGGGCTGCTCCTGAAGACTTGTGCGGCCGTTGGTGGTGGAGATCCCCTCACCTGTCTGGGACACTGCTGAGTGGAGCATCGGGCTGGCTATTGCGGCCTCCTCTGTTCGTCTGTCATCTTGGGACTCATGATCCTTGGCCTTGCTTTCCATCCCTGCTGCTAGCGGAGCCGTCTCCGGCAGAGGCAACAGCCCGGAGTATCTGCGCTACTGTGGGACTGCCAGCGGGTGCTAACGCGTTCCTGTCTTGCGGACCCGGAGCGGTGATGGAGGTGAGGCTGTGCTACTGCTGTGGTGTCGGCGCCATTTTAGAGCTCTGGGCTGCCTATCTGTACCCTGGGGGAGCCTGCTAAAAGGGAGAGCCTGCCTGAAGTGTGCCTAATTGGGGGTAAAGTTGGGCAATACAGTCTCAGGGTACCCCTTGCAGTGGTGGGGTGTTTGACATGTGCTGGACGTTTCAATATACCCCTGGTGACCCCCTGCTATTGCTCTCACTCCCACATCTGAGGACCTGCTAGTTCTTTGTCTCCTCATTGTTGGGGATTCATTATCTCATCTCCCCTGTCTGCCACAGGACATTGCTCTCCTAAAAGCTAAAGCTGATGGAAAACAGGCTACGCAGAAATAACGTGCGTATTGTGGGACTCCCAGAAAAATGTGAGGGGCAGTATCCCACAGAATATATGGAAACCTGGCTCAAAGATATGTTTGGGGCTGACAATTTGACCCCTCTCTTTGATGTGGTGCGTGCCCTACAAGACCCTTCCCGCCCAGGGGTCCACCCCGGTCAATGCTTGTGAAACTCCTACACTATCGGGATCAGGACTTGGTTCTATGGCTCACCAGGGAGAAACAGCCCATCAATGTGGACGGCCATGTTATTTTCTTTTCCCTGACTACTCAGCGGAGGTGCAGAAGAAGCGTGCCTCGTTTACTGATGTCAAGAAACGGCTGCGTGCATTGGAGGTCCAGTACTCTGTTATACACGGCTAGACTTCATGTGGTGGCTATGGGCACTACCCACTTCTTCGAGGGGGTGGATGTGGCCATCCGCTGGTTGGACGCTCACAAGTCTCAGGTTAAGCCAGAGGGCACGTAGGGGCTCTCCGGGTCCAGCCCCAGACTGAACTGTTCCTTTAGCTTATGCTGCTTACTACCAGATAGACTGTTCTTTTCTATGGTTAACATGCAATTTTTTCATAGGATGGGACACATTGTTTGCATTAGGTACTGTTCTACTGCTTATTACACAGTGGACTGCTGTTCCTGATTCTAATATTGCCACGCTATTTTTACTGGGTACTGATAGTGATATTCTTTCTTGTACGGAGGGTTTACTGGTCGTTATTTTGTGGGGGGTATTTCTTTTGACTGATTTCTTGAGTGATGTGTAATTCACTGTTTCACTGCAGGAATTATCTTACCACTTACTCGCTATGTGTGGTTGGTTGACTGAATTCTTGCTGTATGTTCTCACTCTGGTCTGTACCTATGTTTTTCCATTCTGTGTTGTGGGAAGGATGTTTCTTTATGTTCTGGAGAGTGATGCTGACTGGCGTGAACATATTGGAGCCCCCTGGTACCGCATGCCACAATGTTTTGTGTGGATGAGTTTTTTTGTTTCTGGTTTTGGGATGTTTGTCTAGTTCGTTTTCAGTCTCTCCCTCCCTTCCGGCACGTTGCTTGTCTTTCTTAACTGTGAGTGTGTTTGCTGGTCTCATCTAGGGCCCTATAGTCCCTTGTATTAATTCCTATCCTTCCCTGTATGATGTCGGTGTTTAATGTTAGGCTGGAATGTCCGGGGACTTGGAGAGGTTACTAAATGCTATACCATATTTAATTCGGTGAGGCAGTTCCAACCTGCTATACTATGTCTGAGACCCATTTGACGGCAGAAACTACTGCAGTCCTCCATAGAGCATGGACTGGCTATTCTTATCATTCTATCATATCATTCTTATCATTCTACATGCTTTTCTCATGCTAGGGGAGTTAGTATTTTAGTTCACAAATCTATTCCCTTTAAGGCGGTCTCAGATGGATTATTTATATGCTTGGTTTGTGAAGTGTCTCACCGACTACTCATCCTTGTGTGTGTGTCTACATCCCTCCTCCGTACAGTAGTGCTGTATTACAGCGTATCTTATCTATAGTGTCTGGGTTTCCTGTGGCTCCTCTCCTTTGTGGGGATGTTAATCAAGTGTTGGACGCTTCTTTAGATAAATTTGGGGGACTCCGAGCCCCCCCTCCCTCTAGGCTTACTGGCCTGGCTAGAATGTTGGGTGAGGTTGACTTATGTTTGTTTGTATGTTTGTTACTTTATTTTTGTGTTTATACAAAAAAGCTTCAATTAAAATTATCTGATTTAAAATAAATAAATAAATAAATAAATAAAAAATATAAGTAAATAGGGTATGCAGAAAAGAAAATCCCAGAATGCTTCTTTACATGGAAAAAGAGGGAGATTTATCAAGGGATTTAAGCAGCTTTTTTTGCTTACAAAAGTCGCACGTGCGCCTAAGCAATTTTTCTGTGACTTTTGTGGGTAAGCCAAAAATACCCATCTGCCCTACCTAAGCAAATTTCAGGTTTTACTTTGGAGTGGTCATGGATTTATCATTGCGAAAGTCGCATATAAGTAAATAAAAGTCGCAAACCCCCTTCAAAAAGTCACAAGTGTAAGCAAGGTCAGACCTGGCTTACAAACTTGCCTATTACAGCATTTTCAAAAAGTCGCATCAAAAGTCACACATGACACTTTTTGTGCGACTTTTTTCACAGCTCCGGTCCCCGGCACCCACTCACATCATCCACCGGCCTAAAAGGTGTTGGGACTATAATTCACAGCATGTCCTCACTGTAAGGGCATGCTGGGAGTGGTAGTACTGCAATAGCTAGCAGGTGAGTGGTAGATGTGGGCGGTTGGTCGGGGCATTAAGCTGTGCAAAAAGTCGCAGGTGAGACTTTTTGTGCGACTTTTTATACTTTCATTTTCACAGGCACGGTGGGACGAGCAGGTAGGAGATGACGAGGAGGGTGACAAGCTTGTCACCCGCTCGCACATCTCCCACCCACGCAACACTACTACAACTACCAGCATGTCCTTACTGTAAGGACATGCTGGGAATTGTAGTTGTGCAGCACGGGGGGGGGGGGGGGGGGGGGGGGAGTGTGTTAGATGGGTGGGCAGATGACAAGCTTGTCACCCGCCCACGCCGCATGACTACAACTCCCAGCATATCCTTACTGTAAGGGCATGCTGGGAGTTGTAGTCATGCAGTGGGGGCAGGTGACAAGCTTGTCACCTGTTTGCACATCTCCCCCCAGTCCTGCTGCATGACTACAACTCTCATTATGGCCATACTGTAAGGGCATGCTGGGAGTTGTAGTCATGCGGTGCGGTGCGGGCGAGAAATGTGTGGGTGGGTTACAATAAATGTACTAACCTATTTTGCTTTTATTTTTTTCTTTCTCGTATCAGATCCATGTATCCTGTGGACTAAGACAATGACCAGTGTTTTTTTTTTTGTTTGTTTTTTATGTTAATAAAATGGGCTTGTGAGGGAGTGTTTTTTTGGAATAAAAGTTTTTTAAACATTTTTTTTTAATTTATTTTACAAGCTTGGTAGTGGAAGCTGTCTTATAGACAGAATCCATTACTAAGCCAAGGCAAAGCGTCAGCACCAAAAACAGCTAGCGCCAACCCCCGATTATTACCCCAATACCCAACGCCACAGGGGTGTCGGGAAGAGCCAATACCAACAGGGCCGGAGCATCAAATATGGCGCTCCTTGGCCTAGGCGGTAACAGGCTGGCGTTATTTAGGCTGGGGAGGGCCAGTAACAATGGTCCTAACCCACCCAGGGAAGGTCAGGCTGTTGCTGCTTGGTTGGTATTTGGCTGAGAATGAAAATATGGGGAAACCTATGCGGTTTTTTTCCCATAATTAAAATAATAAAAGAAAAACGCATAGAGTTCCCTGTATTTTTATTCTCAGCCAAATACCAACCAAACAGCGACAGCCTAACGTTACCAGGGTGGGCGAGGACCATTGTTACTGGCCCTCCCCAGCCTAAATAACGCCAGCCTGTTACCGCCTAGGCGCGCCATTTTTGATGCTCCAGGCCTGCCGTACCGGCTGTTCCTGACACCCCTGTGGCGGTGGGTACCGGGGTAATAATCAGGGGTTAGCGCTAGATGTTTTTGGGGCTAATGCTAAGCCCCCGCTTCCACTACCAAGCCTGCAAAGCAGAGCTGGGCGGTATGATCAAAAATGTGTACCACAGTATTTTTGTAAGTTATGGCGGTTCCACGGTATTTTCCACCCCCCCCCCCATCATGTGACCCGTGGGCGAAGCATTGTGCTGTCCCCCACATCAGACAACTATCATGTTACCCGAAAGCGCTGCTCTCCTCATCCTCCTGTGAGTTGCGGGCCGCCGGCTTTGGAACTCTTTACTGGAGGCCGATACCAGAGCAACGGGGGAACGTAGGAAGGGGATTTAAAGTTTATTTTGTTTATTTTTGCAGCCCGGGCACAGATGGTTAAAAAAATATGTAATAAACACACATGCACTAAGAAAATGGTATTGCAAAGTGATTTTATTGGTTTTTGCTTATGTGAGCCAAATTTATCAAACCCCCCCCCCATGTGACAGTATGATAAATGTGTCACACATAAGCAAAAACCAAATCAAAAAAAAAAAAAATGCCTACAGAACTCGCTCACCAAAGCAAACAATGATAAATGTCCCCCACAAACTTTATGTGCTAATGATGTGCCCTGCCAAATGTATTTTTTTTTTAACCCCTTAAGGCCCCAGCACATTTATACCTTAAGGACCCAGCCATTTGTGAACATCTGACCACTGTCACTTTAAGCATTAATAACTCTGGGATGCTTTTACTTTTCATTCTGATTCTCAGATTGTTTTTTCGTGACATATTCTACTTTATGTTAGTGGTAAAATTTTGTCGACACTTGCATCATTTCTTGGTGAAAAATTCTACAATTTTATGAAAAAATTGAAAATGTTGCATTTTTTTTTACTTTGAAGCTCTCTGCTTATAAGGAAAATGGATATTCTAAATAAATGATATATCGATTCACATATACAGTATGTCTACTTTATGTTGGCATCATAAAATTGACATGTTTTTACTTTTGGAAGACATCAGAGGGCTTCAAAATTCAGCAGCAATTTTTAAATTTTTCACAAAATTTTCAAAATCGGAATTTTTCAGGGACCAGTTCAGTTTTGAAGTGGATTTGAAGGGCCTTCATATTAGAAATACCCCACAAATGACCCAATTATAAAAACTGCACCCCTCAAAGTACCCAATTTCTCTCGAGTAAGGAAATACCTCATATGTGGATGTCAAGTGTTCAGCGGGCGCAGTAGAGGGCTCAGAAGACAAGGAGCGACAATGGGATTTTGAGAGTGAATTTTGCTGAAATGGTTTTTGGGGGGCATGTCACATTTAGAAAGCCCCTATGGTGCCAGAACAGCAGAAAACCCCACATGGCATACCATTTTGGAAACTACATCCCACAAGGCACATAACAAGGGGTCCAGTTAGCCTTAACACCCCACAGGTGTTTGACGACTTTTCGTTAAAATCGGATGTGTAAATGAAAAAAAAAATTTCACTAAAGTGCAGTTTTTTCCCCAAATTTACCATTTTTACAAAGGGTAATGGGAGAAAATGCCCCCCAAAATTTGTAAACCCATCTCTTCTGAGTATTGAAATACCCCATGTTAGGCCGTAAAATGCTCTGCGGGCGAACTACAATGCTCAGAACAGAAGGAGTCACATTTGGCTTTTTGAAAGCAAATTTAGCTGAAATTGTTTTTGGGGGGCATGTCGCATTTAGGAAGCCCTTGTGGTGCCAGAACAGCAAAAAATACCCACATGGCATACTATTCTGGAAACTACACCCCATAAGGAATGTAACAAGGGGTACAGTGAGCCTTAACAGGTGTTTGACGACTTTTTGTTAAAGTTGGATGTGTAAATGAAAGACATTTTTTTTTTTTACTAAAATGCTGTTTTTTCCCCAAATTTTACATTTTTACAAGGGGTAATAGGAGAAAATGACCCCAAAAATTTGAATCCCCATTTCTTCTGAGTATGGAAATACCCCATGTGTGGACATCAAGTGCTCTGCTGGCGAACTACAATGCTCAGAAGAGGAGGAGCGCCATTGAGCTTTTGGAAAGAGAATTCATTTTGGAATGGTAGTCAGGGGCCATGTGCTTTTACAAAGCCCCCCGTGGTGCCAGAACAGTGGACCCCCCACATGTGACCCCATTTTGGAAACTACACCCCTCACAGAATTTAATAAGGGGTGCAGTGAGTATTTACACCCCACTGGCATTTGACAGATCTTTGGAACAGTGGGCTGTGCAAATGAAAAATAAAATTTTTCTTTTTCACAGACCACTGTTCCAAAAATCTGTCAGACACCTGTGGGGCATAAATGCTCACTGTACCCCTTATTTCATTATGTGAGGGGTGTAGTTTCCAAAATGGGGTCACATGTGGGGGGGTCCATTGTTCTGGCACTATGGGGGCTTTGTAAACACACGTGGCCTTCAATTCCGGACACATTTTCTCTTCAAAATCCCAATGGCGCTCCTTCTCTTCTGAGCATTGTAGTTCGCCCGCAGAGCACTTTACATCCACATATGAGGTATTTTCTTACTCAGAAGAAATGGGGTTACAAATTTTGAGGGGGCTTTTTTCCTATTTTCCCTTGTGAAAATGAAAAATTTAGGGTAACACCAGCATTTTAGTGAAAAAATGTTTTGTTTTTTTTTTCATTTTCCCATCCAACTTTAATGAAAACGCCTGTGGGGTGTTAAGGCTCACTATACCCCTTGTCACGTTCCGTGAGGGGTGTAGTTTCCAAAATGGGGTCACATGTGGGTATTTATTTTTTTGCGTTTATGTCAGAACCGCTGTAAAATCAGCCACCCCTGTGCAAATCACCAATTTAGGCCTCAAATGTACATAGTGCGCTCTCACTCCTGAGCCTTGTTGTGCGCCCGCAGAGCATTTTACGCCCACATATGGGGTATTTCCCCATAGAGTTACAAATTTTGTGGGTCTTTTTTTCCTTTTACCGCTTGTGAAAATAAAAAGTATGGGGCAACACCAGCATGTTAGTGTAAAGATTTTTATTTTTTTTTTAACACTAACAGGCTGGTGTAGCCCCCAACTTTTCCTTTTCATAAGGGGTAAAAGGAGAAAAAGCCCCCCAAAATGTGTAGTGCAATTTCTCCAGAGTACGGAAATACCCCATATTTGGCCATATACTGTTTCCTTGAGATACGACAGGGCTCCGAAGTGAGAGAGCGCCATGCGCATTTGAGGAATAAATTAGGGATTGCATAGGGGTGGACATTGGGAATCACTGGCGTAGAATACCCCTAACAGGGTGCCTCCAGCTGTTGCTAAACTCCCAGCATGCCTGGACAGTTAGTGGCTGTCCAGAAATGCTGGGAGTTGTTGTTTTGCAACAGCTGGAGGCCGGGTTTTGGAAACACTGCCGTACAATACGTTTTTCATTTTTATTGGGGGGGGGGGGCAGGGGGGACAGTGTAAGGGGGTGTTTATGTAGTGTTTCACCCTTTATTATGTTAGTGTAGTGTTTTTAGGGTACATTCGCACTGGTGTGTTACAGTGAGTTTCCCGCTAGGATTTTGCGCTGCGGCGAAAAATTTACCGCAGCCAAGCTTGAAGCAGGAAACACATGGGGGGGGGGGGCAAACATCCAGCTGTTTCAAAACTACTACTCCCAGCATGTACTGACAGACCGTGCATGCTGGGAGTTGTACTTTTGCAACAGCTGGAGGCACACTGGTTGGAAAATACTGAGTTAGGTAACAGAACCTGTGTGCCTCCAGCTGTTGCAAAACTACAACTCCCAGCATGTACTGATCACCGAAGGGCATGCTGGGAGATGTAGTTATGCAACAGCTGGAGGTATGCAATTACAACTCCCAGCATGCCGAGACAGCTGTTTGCTGTTTGGGCATGCTGGGATTTGCAGTTTTGCAACATCTGGAGGGCTACAGTTTATAGACCACTGCAGTGATCTCCAAACTGTGGCCCTCCAGATGTTGCAAAACTACAAATCGCAGCATGCCCAGACAGCAAACAGCTGTTTGGGCATGCTAGGAGTTGTAGTTTTGCAAGATCTGTAGGGATACAGCTTAGAGACCAATGTATAGTGGTCTCAAACTGTAGCCCTCCAGCTGTTGCAAATTTACATATTCCAGCACGCCCAAACAACTGTCTGGGCATGCTGGGAGTTGTAGTTTTGCAACATCTGGAGGGTCACAGTTTAGAGACCACTGTATAGAGTGGTCCTCCAAACTGTAGCCCTCCAGATGTTGCCAGCTTCCGTAGAATCAAGGGAGCCGTCCTCTTCTGCCGCACGACATTGGCGCCCACCGATCACCGTCGCCCGCTGCCTCCGGATGGGTAAGTGGATCTTCTGCCGTTGGTCCTCTTCAGTTTCCACATTCTGTCCCGCCAATTGTGGATGGGCAGAACGGGGAAAACGATAGTTAACCCCCCCCCCCCCCCCCCCGCCCCTGATCTGCTATTGGTCGTCGCTTCTGATGACCAATAGCAGGGATAGGAGGGGTGGCACCCCTGTCACCTCACTCCTATCCCTTCAGGGGGATCGTAGGTGTCTTAGACAACTGCGATCCCCCTTATATTCCGGGTCACCGGGTCAACATTGATCCGTATGACCTGGAATAGCCGCAAATCGCAAGTGTGAATTCACTTGTGATTTGTGCCGATCGCCGACATGGCGGGGGTCTGATGACCCTCCTGGGCATTTGCGCAGGGTGCCTGATGATCGATATCAGCGTGCGGTGGGACCGAAATTCCCACGGGTGTATGGATACTTCCTGGGTTCTTAAGTACCAGGAAGTACCAGGAAGCCAGGGCGTATCCAGGGTTAATATAAGTGACTTAACTTTCCTGTAAACTAAAACAGGCAAAACATCCTAGTGGAAGTGGGGAATAATAAACACTATCAACAAGAGTTGTTGTTGTTGTCTTCTTTGCCCAAAACAGCCAGTCACACCACAACTTTAATTTCATATAGTGCTCTTGAAATAAATATATATATATATATATATATATATATATATATATATATATATTGTGCAGTGATAGGTTGCTAACAGTTTTTCTTTTAGGGTATGTTTAGGAGAAAGTGAATATGTTGCAGACTTTATGCTATGTTCAGTTACTTATTTTCATGCTCCGTGTAAACATATCCAAAGTGGTACATTCACATGGGCAGATTTTCTGCAGCCTGAAGTCAATGGGTAGCAATGAAATCTGATGCATAAATTCTGCCGCAACTAAACCTGCAGAGGAACCCTAGGGATATGGACACAGGAGTGGGTTACAAGCGTGTTTCTCACTGCTGAGCCAGTGTGGGTAACTTTCCCATGTGAACACACCCTTAGACAGTCTTTCTATTGTCAATATTTCCACACATCCACGGGCAAAATACTTGCACAGTACTATTCAGTGCTATTTACACAATATAAAAAGATCTGTGCATAATTATTTGTTTTAAGGATGCTCTGAAAGGAAAATTTTGCACCAATTTGGATGATGAATTGGCAGCAATTTGGTGTCCAAATCAGTACCTTTTTGGTATGAAAACTGCATTTCACTGACTTTAATGGGAAATTGCTTTCACTTTGCACACAACACAATAATTCATGCACTGTTTTCAAAACACTGACACTGTTTTTAGTGTATACTGTATAATAAAGGATGTGTCACCTTTCAGACAGAGCAATTCAACAAAGATTAAAGGGGGTTGTCCAGAGAAAGACAATGTATCATCTATCCACAGGACGGGGATAACTGTGGGAGGTCTGACTGCTGGGACCTTCAGCGATCTGCTGAACTGGACCCCAACTCTCTGAAAGGTGAGCGTGTTGTAGACATTCATTTCTATCGGAGCACAAAAGGTGCCCGAGTACAGTACTTGAGTCTCGTCCGTGCTCCTATAAAGAATGAATGGAGCACGTGCTGCTCCAAGAAAGTCGGGGTCCCATTAAGGAGATCAGACACTGTGGATAGTGGAGAAGTTGTCTTTCACTGGACAATCCCTTTAAGCTGTATTCCTCCCACTGACAGATATGCACATGTAATCTGCTTCTAAATAATCTAATCTAAATTATTTAATCTAATTTAAAATAATTTATAATTAAAGTCAATTTCAAATGCAGGCTGAAAAATAAGAATGGATTTCAGATGCAGACAAAATATGGATTTTTAAGGCAGAATTTGCAGCTGCTTCCATGTGAACATGCCCTTATACATTTGGTAACCTCTATAACAAATCTCTTCATTATGATCAATTCACGTAGATGCAAGGCGTGCTAGACAAGATATACTGTATAAGCACTGCATTATTTGTATAGTTTTTTATTGACTGAATGGACGCAGATACTCAATCAGAAACTGTAAGTTATTAAAATAAAAAGTATATTAATAAGTTGTAATATAAACTTTCAGAAATAATTAAAAACATGCTTTATAAATACAAAATGTGGCTTTATAGTGCATCGTCATTAGTATACATGGTTGACATTGGGCCTAGAGATGAGCAAACTTACAGTAAATTTGATTCGTCACGAACTTCTCGGCTTGGCAGTTGATGACATTTCCTGCATAAATTAGTTCAGCTTTCAGGTGCTCCGGTGGGCTGGAAAAGGTGTATACAGTCCTAGAAGACTCTTTCCTAGGAATGTATCCACCTTTTCCAGCCCACCGGAGCACCTGAAAGCTGAACTAATTTACGCAGGATAAGTCATCAACTGCCGAGCCAAGAAGTTTGTGACGAATCGAATTTACTGTAAGTTCGCTCATCTCTAATTGGGCCTATATGTCTCTGCTAATGGATGAGGCCTTGCACATACATATGACACAATGGTACTGTTTCAAGCAATAACGAGAAGTAGAAAGTGTTGATGGTGCAGGTGAGTGTTTCCCAACCAGGGTGCCTCCAGCTGTTGCAAAACTACAACTCACAGCACGCCGTTGGCTGTCCGGGCATGCTGGGAGTTGTAGTTTTGCAACAGCTGGAGGAACCCTGGTTGGGAAATACTGGTGCAGGTAAATGCAAAAGTGGGAGCTGGAGTTGTTCCAGTATTTTACTGTACAGTATGCATTTTTATTGGAAAAATGTCATGTAGGAAACTAAAGTATCTGAAGCTTTTACATTCGAAACACCATACCTTCCTGAAGAGCCTCTGGCTGCCACCTCCAGCTGATGTTGGGTAATAGATATATACATTGTGATCTTCAGCACTAACTGGCTTCTCTACAAAGGGCTTAGGAAAGATCTCTCCATTCACTTCTACCTGGTCTTCACCTTCTACTAGGTTACACTCTGTGGACAAAACTTCATATCAGTATTTATTTCTTTAAAGTGGGAGACTGGTGCACAGTCCATTCACTGCAAAGTCCCTTCTCCCATGCAGCATCGTACACCGAGTGCATACCCCATTGCAAAATATGGAGAGGGGGTCTGAACCTGCTACTTTTTTCTGCCAATTTTCTAATAAAAATAGTGGAAAATCTTGATAAATTAGTTGCAAGTAATGAAATTCTAAAGCTGTCCACTAAGTATACAGTGTCTTAAACTGGCATATAGAGTTCACCCCAAACATACAATGCCGTGTAAAATTATTCACTACTTGGTGCTTTTCTGGGTTTGTTCTATCGTAACCTGAAATTTAAGGAGTTATTCCTACAATTTATAGGATAAAGCATATCTAGTTAATTGGTGGGATCCAACCTAGGGGACCCATCGAAGATATTTGTAAGTCCCATAGAGAATGAATGAAGAACTAACAACACAAGGGACAATTTTCCTCCATTTGTGTCAGAGCAGGACCTGCCCTCTTAGCCAATCAGCAGTGACCAGTTTTGACCTGTGATTGGCTGAACAGACAGGTCCTGCTCAGATGCAACTATAAGCAGGGAGCAGCAAATGACCGGAAGTTGCTAAAGTATAAGCTGCAGGGGACCAGGTTGGAAAAGTGTCTATTTTAAAATTTTTAGCAACCTATAAACATTTTTTAAACACTGGAATACCTCTGTATTGTGGATAAGTATAAATCCCCCTAAAGGTCAGTACATTGCAGAGCCATTTTTCGCTTAACTTACAGTTGCAAGTCTCTTGGGGTATGTCTCTAGTAGCTTCGCAAACCTAGACACTGGGATTTTGCCTATTTATTCAGGAAATACTGTTTAAACACCATCAAACAATCTACAAGTAAAGCCACAGACTCTCAACTGGAATGAGGTTGGGGCTTTGACTAGGCTTTTCCAAGACATTCCAATGTTTCCACTTGCAGGTGGCCCACAGAGCTTAAAAGTCCAGGTGGTCCACAATTGGCATTGCAAGGAGTCTGCAGTGGCATGGAGATCAAACCACTGCAGCAGAGAAGAACGTTTATTACTGTCCCTGTCCAATTGCTGTATACACAACACTTAGTGAGCCTGAAGAGCTTCTTGGTCTTCATGTTGCTTGCCAAGTGGTGTTGCAGACCCAGGCATTTTAGAACAGGTGCATTTATACTGACATCATATGACACATGTACACATAAGGGCCTTATTCAACTAATTTTTTGACTTCTCAAGTATTTGGTTGACCAATTATCGAGGAGTTTCATAACAAAAGGGGTGAATATAGTTTTAAGTTTCTTTATTTATTTTTCATTTTTTTCTAAACCAGGTATTTTTTTCCTTATTACTAATAATTTTGACTATTTTGTCAGGTCCATCCATAAAATTAAAATATGGTTTAAAGCAAAAATAACGGTAAACACACCATGTGAATACTTTTAATATATTTTTCAATGGATCTACACCTGAAATTTGTAAAAAAAAAAAAAAAAAAAAAAAAAAAAAAAAAAAAAAAGGATAAAAACACAGGCATACTTCTAAGAATTATAAAGAATAAGAATAAAGACATGTCAGACCAGTTAAAGGAAAACTGTCAGCCAGTTCACTACACTAAACCCAATATATTGGGTGAACTGAAATCCATAAAATTCTCTCCCGCTAAAGTTCAGTTTGTCCTTTCTGCAGTAGCGCTTTGAAGGCGGTCCCCCGGCGTCCATATCTCTTTGCCTCCCGCCTCCGTGGTTTGCATATTAATTTTCTTCAACTCCACGTCCTAGTGATGTGGAGTCACATGCCCCCTGAGCCCAGCGCTCCGTCTGCAGAGCGCGTGCGCCTGAAGTTTTTACGCAGCTCTCATGTCCTGATAACGTGAGAGCTTTGCATCCGGAGAACGTTCTGCACAGTGTAACTGCGCATGCGCCAGGCCCTCGCTACAGAAGTCGGGAGTAGCTAGGGCCTGACGCATGTGCAGTTACTGCGCAGAGTACTCTCCAGACGCACAGCTGCGTAACTACTTCATGCACATGCGCTCTGCAGACAGAGCACTGCGCTTCGGGGGCATGTGACTCAACGTCACTAGGACGTAGAGTTGAAGAAAATGAATATGTAAACCACCAGGGCGGGCTTAGGCCCCTTCCTCCGGGACCCAAAGAAATATGGACGCTGGGGGACCGGGGGACCGCCTTCAAAGCGCTACTGCAGAGAGGAAAAACTGAACTTAAGCGGGAGAGAACTCAGCGGCCAGGGCACACACTAAAGTAAGTGAATGTTTTATGGACTCCAGTTCACCCACACTATCACCCAATATATTGGGTTTAGTGTGGGTGAACTGGCTGACCGTTTTCCTTTAAAGAATACAAATGGAAACTGTTTAGAAGTCAGTTTACAATACAGTGATATGTGTATCACTAATGCCAGAGTTTAATGTGTTCACAAAACACAAGAGCAACAAAAACAATCACATTGCCTTCAGAGACAGCTTGGCCAGGTTCAGGGCAATGGGATTCCGCTGTACAGTGGACACTGTAGAGTTTTTGCAGTGGACTTTCAGCCCACGAAAATCCCCTCGAAACACTTAACATTGACTGATTCAGTCGGTGCTGGCCGCACAAATTTTGTCCTGCTGGAAATTACAAAAGTGTGAACCCGGACCTAGACTTCAGAAAGGCAAATTTGGCAGCTGCCATACAAGTGATGTGAAACTCACCATCTGGTTTGTCAGGATCCCTGTTAAGTACTGCATAACGTGGAAGATCTATTCCCTCCTGCTGCAAAATGCGATATACTTCCCTCCTACAGAAAAAAACATAAAAAACTAAAATGAGAAGAACAAAACTCTACAGAGAAATTGAAGTTGAGAGAATGGGGCTGGCTTAGTAATGAATTGATCCAAACAGTCCCTTAAACCCTTAGTGACTAAGTCACAGTTTTTTTTTTCTCCAAGTTTTAGTAGTTTGGCACAATAGAAACACTTCATTAAAAAAAGTTGTCACATTTAAAGACCAAAGACTTGCTGGTTGAAGAGGGGCTTGTGTCTAGTGGAAAAACTTATCATTTTTACTGGTATTATTTTCAGGTATATACATTTTTGTTCCCTTTTTCTGGAAAGACAAGCAAAATACTGCAATTTTCACATTTTGTTTTTAATTTTTTTTATTTTACAGCCTTCACCATGTGGGATAAATAATTATGAATTTTTATAGTTCTGGTTTGGCAATACCAAATGTGTATAGGTTTAAAAAAAATATATATTAAATTAAGATTGATTTTTATGGGGAATGTATGCATTTTTATTTGTGTGTGTGTGTGTGTGTGTGTGTGAGTGGTGGGCTAGTACTCCTCTGTGCTCTCTCCTGTCTGATAGGACTCCTCTGTGCTCTCTCATGTCTGATAGTACTCCTCTGTGCTTTCTCTCCTGTCTGATAGGACTTCTCTGTGCTCTCTCTCCTGTCTGATAGGACTCCTCTGTGCTCTCTCTCCTGTCTGATAGTACTCCTCTGTGCTTTCTCTACTGTCTGATAGTACTCCTCTGTGCTTTCTCTCCTGTCTGATAGGACTCCTCTGTGCTCTCTCCTGTCTGATAGGACTCCTCTGTGCTTTCTCTCCTGTCTGATAGCACTCCTCTGTGCTCTCTCTCCTGTCTGATAGCACTCCTCTGTGCTCTCTCTCCTGTCTGATAGCACTCCTCTGTGCTCTCTCTCCTGTCTGATAGTACTCCTCTCTGCGCTCTCTCCTGTCTGATAGCACTCCTCTGTGTTCTCTCCTGTCGGATAACACTCCTCTGTGCTCTCTCTCCTGTCTGATAGCACTCCTCTGTGCTCTCTCCTGTCTGATAGCACTCCTCTGTGCTCTCTCCTGTCTGATAGGACAGGAGAGAGAGCACAGAGGAGTCCTATGAGACACAGAGGAGTGCAAGCCTACCCTCACCTACTGGACTTTGTCCACGCCTGTACTTTAGCTTGGACAAAGCCATAATTTTATAAGCGATGATTTGGATAAACAGGAAATAAAATTTTCTAATGAAGTATATTAGAAAAACTATTGTTTTGGCGAGATGTACAACATATAAAAAGTGCCCATTTAAAGGTGCACATAAAACAATAGAAAAAAGCGTGATTAACAAGGGCAACAACCTACCTGTCCTGGATGAAATACTGCATATCTAAGTCGTTGATCAAGACTGGATTGCGAAGTTTAGAATAAGCAACAGCTTTATCTAGTGGAAATCCTAAGACAAAATGACATTGCTAGTTACATCGCTGCATCACAGTTCAATTAGCATGCCAATCTTATTAAAGTGATTCTGACACCTGGTTCACTCAAATTAAACCTAATACACAAGGTTATAGTGTGTGTATGAACCTGAGTAAAATGATGTATTACTCATTCCGATCCGTGGTCTCATTGTAGACTTCGAGCCTCAGTTGATAATATGTTCCTTTACACAAAGGTGGTGGGTGGTGGCTCTCTGAGCTTCCATGCCTCCGTTCTCTCTGCTGCCATATGCCTGCCCATCTTTAATATGCATATCCTCTTCAGAGCAGTCTCGTCCTAATGACATGAGAGCCTATGTCCTATTCTCTGAAGAGGATATGCATATATAAAAGATGGGCGGGCATATGGCAGCAGAGATGGAGGCAGAAAGCTCGGAGAGACGGATCCCGCCTCCTTTGAGCAAAGGAGCATATTATCAATGGAGGCTCTAACTCTACAACAGGACCACAGATTGTAGTGAGTAATACATCATTTTACTCAGGTTCACATGCACTATAACCCCTGTATTGGGTTTAGTACGGGTAAACCGGCTATCAGTTTACCTTTAGAAGCCTCAACTGGTCTTTGTAGTTATTATTATTTCCAACAAGCAGAGGGTGTGCCATTTATTATATTAACTGTGAATCAACCACATATATACATATACAGAGAAGAGTATCCAAGAATAGCATGGAAGCTAAGTGATTAGTATTCTTGTCTTGCAAAGCTGTGGTCCAAAGTTTAAATCCGACCAAGGCAACATATGCAAGTGTCCCTAGGTTTTTTTTTTTGTGGGTTTCCTTAGGGCACTTCAGTTTCCCCCAAAGACATATTGATATATTGTTTTCAAATTTAGATTATGGGGACAGGAATGAATGTGACGATAAGGATGAGCAAAGTACAGTGATGCAGAATATGCAGGCATTATATGAATACAATAACAAAGCATGTCCCATGTTCAGTTACAAACTTGTTTACATGGTACCAAAGAAACCCTTTAAAAATAATTGGCTATTATCACTATTTTGATCATTGTATGTTGCTTCTTCTGAGAAGTTCTGGCACGTTGGCTATTTCCAGTAAAATCCTCTAGTGTGCGAATACATGCCAGCAAAACCCCAGCCCTAAAAAAACAGGGGCAAGCCCTAGTTCACAGGCGGTCACTAGATACCCCTTATTAGATGTACTGTGTCCAATTTAACTGATTAGCAGACAGGATGTACTTAATTATTAAAATGTATTTTGTTTTGAAGCTCAACAGGAGCACGAGCTGTCAAGAGCGGTGACACCAGAGCGTACAGAGTACCACCGGGGAGTTACCTTTGGAGTGAAAAGAGATGAGGCAGTCACAGATGGGCCATTTCTCCACAGGTTCATTCAGGATAATGTCTTCAGACATGATAACCACAGTGATGTAGTCAAATTTGCACAGACGCTCCAAAATCTGTGTCATGGGCTTTGACTTGGACTTTTTCGTCATGGCACAAATTCCCACCACAATCTGGCGCTCCGGAGGCTGCATTTAATGGACAGATATATTACAATATATATAACAGTGTATGCAACTAAAGAGTGCTACAATACATGAAAGACAAGAGTGTACTTTTAGTTTTTTTTTTTTTTTTTTTTTTAGACACTCACAAAGTTATTTATCAAAACCTAGGTAGAAAATGAATGTTGCAGTTGTCCATAGCAACCAGATTAAAAATGGCCTTTGAAAAAAAAAATTTGAAGCAATCTGATTGGTTGCTATGGGCAACTGCACCACTTTTCCTCTACACAGGTCTTCCCCTCTTTGTCTCACTTGATAAAAGAATGTGGTGTACTGGAAAGTGGGCATGGCTTCCTTAAAAAGGGTGTGGTTTAATTTTAACATTATACACCTAAAATTTACCAAAATATTGATATTTTCTAAAAAATTCAATTAGTATGACCTCTTTTTTTGTACTGCCCAGCACTGTACTGAAACCAACTACTGACAAGAAAAAAAATAGTCTATGTATTAAGCCCATACACCTCCAGCTAGTAGTGGAACATGTAGATATTACCTGAAGTGACAAGCATTCTTTATCTTGCAGGACATGCCAAAAGTCCAGTGTGGAAGCAAGGGTGCATGACATCTTAGATTTAATAAAGTGTCTGGTATCTCCCGAGATTCCTGGGAACTCCCTTTACCCCTTAGATATGCTACACATTCACTAGATCTCTGAATAGACAGGTAGCCAACACTTCATTGCTTGTAGTTTTTTCCCCATTTCGAAATGGTAAACCAGGGGCCAGAGTCCAATACTTCTGCTTAATCTATCTGTTTGTTATCTAACATGCCAGGAAAATTAACACATAGCACATATCTAACCTAGAAAGTAAGTTACATTACTTTTCAATTTAGATTTATTATACAAGCTTTGTGTGCTAAACTTGTAGAAGGAAAGCAATAAGAGAAGAAAATGGATGGGATTTGTGATGGATGGGATAGGCAAAAAAAAAATTCCACAGGTCACACATTACAGCTTGGTCGCAATTATATTTAACACAACAAGAATTAGTTTGTTCGCCAAAATATTCATGACTCTATGAGCAACTTAAAGTGTACATGTGGTATAGAAAGGTTGCCAGTGGGCGGTGGTGCACGTGGAGGTAGGCACATGTAGAAAAAATAAGGTCCCAGCACTTACACATTTCAGCAAACACCTTCCCTTCCTCAGCTGTTTGCGAAAACACGTCCTGTGTACTCACATGTGCGAAACTTCAATACATTTTTCTAGCAGAACCTGTTGACCTTGCCTTGTTCCTGGATTATGGTCCTGTCTCACCCTTAAAGGACATCTGCAGCAAAAGACAACTTATCCCCTATCCACAGGATAAGTGACTGATCGCGGGGGGTCTGACCGCTGGGACCCCCGCGATCTCCCAACTGGGGCCCCCGCATTGCCACTCTATGTGAGCGGTTAATGCGCGTAGCATCGACCTCGGAGAGGTCGACGATACGCCCCCTCCACATACAGTTCTATGAGAGAGGCGGGGAGGAATGAATGCTGCCTCCCCGCCTCTTCCATAGAACTACATGGAGGAGGCGTGTCATCCGCAACGTCATGCTGTGGCCGGCACACCGAGGCTCTCCAGTGTAGGTGATCACGGGGGGACCCAGCGGTCGGACCCCCCCCCCCCCACGATCAAACACTTATCCCCTATGCAGAGGATAAGTGGTCTTTTGCAGCAGATGTCCTTTAAGTGGCATGGTGCTCATCATTGCTGCCCTATCAAAGAGACCAAGAATGTAGAGATATAGTAGATGAATCCATACAGTGCTTAGGTTGCTTCTATTTGCAGTGTGTAGAGATCCTCTAGGGTCCTATGTAGCCTAACACAGCTTTCCTGTGTGAAACCCCCTCAAAAGGAGACAGACTGAAGCTGTATCTCATGATACATTATAGTGTTAGGGGACACAAAACAAAGACCATAATGGGAAATGTATACTACTAGTGGAAAAGCCATAAAAGAGGGAAAATAGGAATCAATATGGCAAATAATCCATCTGTCACATCAACTAAAAATAGTTTACACAAGACATACACAAGAGCATTTACTTTAGGTCTGTGGTGCCCCACACACTGGCCCCAGGACCAGACAACAAGTAAGGAGAACAGTGCCAGAAAAGTGATGCTGCAAAAAGCTAAAAATTACTTTTAATGGCACTTGCACTGTATCTAAGTGACTGGTATCCAGTCATGGGGGAATAGCTATAGCTCCTCCAGCCATGTTCGCTACACCCTCTTCCGGCTTATTAGCAAGGTAATTTTTACAATGCTAAAGGAGCTATCCAATTTTTTTTGCCCAGGCAGTCTGCTATAAAGAAACAAAACTATACATACCTTCCACTTCCCTGTTGCCTCCAGTAACACTGCTTACAGTCTCTGATCCTCCCCTCTTTTAGGTGCTGGGTCCAGATGTGTCAAGTGCCGCTTAGTCAATTAATGGCTAAAGCAGTGACCCTCCTCAGCCAGTGGTTGGTTGAGTAGCAATTGACATGGTCAGCCTATCCTGTCCTCAGCCATGCTCCTCTTCCTAGTTCTGAGGCTCAATACGTCAGAGTGCAACTCAGCCAATTGGCTGAGTGGCAATTGACATATTGGGCCCAAGCACCAGATGAGAATCGGCGATTGGGAGCACCAGACAAGCGAGAAAGGTATGTATGGCTTTGTTTTTGTTTTTTTATAGGGAAGAAAAAACATTCAGCTGGATAACCCCTTTAAGAAGACACTTATGTAATTTTGGACCTATGGGCCTACATATTGTGCAATTTTGACAAATTATGCAACTATGCAACAATGCATAAAACTAGTATAGAATCCCCCATCTCCGGGAAGATGTAACAGCATAAAAAACCAAAGCCTAAATTTAGTCTAGGAACTGTGAAAATCCAATACATGAGCTTCTCAAGCAAGCCTAAAGCCATCTTCATATTATTGAGAATATTGTGTTTGTTGAATATAAACAGGAATTGGACATTCATTGACCCCCAACACAAGTACTTTTATACATTTTGGCACCAGCAGTAATAATAACACAAGCTTTGGCATGCTTCTGGTAAAAAAAAAAACATGTCTCTATTTTTTTCAGATTTTAACTGTTGCCTGCATACAGCATATAAAACAGATCATTGTAAAATAATATACCTCAGCATAATCTTATTCCTCTTCATATAGTAAAAATATATGTTAAAGGACAACTGTCATCCCATTAACCCACCCTAAACCCAATACACTGGGTTATAGTGCGGGTGAACAGGAGACCAATGTGGGGTCTCTGACTAATATATCTACCTTTAGTCTGGCGCCCGGTCCCACTGAAGGTCCGCTTCTTTCTTCGCGAATTGCACACTGGAGGAGGGCCCGCCGGGAGAATTTGAATATTCATTAATGCTGGTCACGTGACCAGTGCTACATAAATATTCAAATTCACCCAGCAGGCCCGCCTCCTTTGCCCATTTCGCCGAAGAAAGGAGCTGACATTCAGCGGGACCTGGCTCCAAACTAAAGGTAGATATATTAGTCAGAGACCCCACATCGGTCTCCTGTTCACCTGCACTGTAACCCAGTTTGGGTGGGTGAATGGGATGACTTTTTTCCTTTCAAATATCTCAGCTTCTCTGGGGAAATGTTACTACCATTTGCAAGCATGAACCCCTTGCAGTCTTGCTTTTAAGAACCATTGGGTAAATTATAGATGACTTCATGCTTTCGACAATACATTACCTTGCAGCCGTTGCTATCCCAGACCCTGTAAACTACTTTCCCAAAATACAGTGCTGTACTACAAAAACCATCACTTTTGGTAAAATTATATGTTGAAAAAAAAAAAGTGCAAAGAAAAAAATAAGACATTAAAAAAAGACACTTCCAAAGAAGAATCATTGCTGGGTTAAACACACTGCAAACTGGTTTACAAAATTGAAGTAAGATTTTCCTTACCGTCTCTTCCTCATCTTCATCTTCCTCTTCTTCATAGAAATCGATCTCGTCTGGATTCATGTTTGATTCCAGGAAGTCTGTCTCATCATCTCGGGCACCGACAAAAAATCTGGGTGTCGAGCTGTCGCCCTCGCAGGGTGGGGTCAGGGATGACATCACAAACTAGTGGGCCTAACATCACGCTCTGGAACCATCACGTAAAAATAGGACAGATCTTGTGAAAAGATGGGGTCAGTTCTAAGGCCTCCAGCTTCAGGACATAGGGTTTAGAAGCAGGGAAAGGATGCATGAGTGGTAAAGGGATACCCAAGGGTTTCTAACTATGTGAAAAAGCACAAGTTTTAGCATGCTCTATATGGCTGGTGGATACATACATTTTATTGGTCAGAAAGCCAGATTAGAAATGCTTATGTCATCTGTTCCTAGAATCAAAGTGCATGAGTACCAATGGGGGAAGGTTAGAGTCCTATGTGTGATTTCTGCCAGACATCAATCTTCCAGAACACTGCACCTAGAACATACACAACAGCATTTCACTCAGTCTGGTATTTGTCAATATTAGGTATACAAGACAAATATTTACTCATCAATAGACAACACAATGCAAGGAACTGGAGGAGAACCTACTATGTGTATACAGAAATAAAAGAGTCAAACTTACTCTAGGATAAATGTCTCAAACACGTCAGCAATAAGTGTTATCCTTAGAGGTGAAGAACTGATAATATTGTTCTCTGTCCTTCCAGCAGGGCTAACTAAAAACAGCCTGTTCGGCCAAGAGCGAGCTGAACTGATCACTGGTAAACAGCAGTTCTCCTCCGCGCTGCACATGCACCCAAAGAGAACAGAAGTTAGAGGTGAGTTAAAGTTCTGCATTCTCAATAACCTATGGCTCGCAGTGCTCAGTGCTCCACCCCGCTAGACAGCTGTCTCAGCACTTCAGAGGAAGAAGCAAGGCTCAGAAGTGACAGTACAGACAGCCCTGTCCAACAGTACTGACAAATGAGGGGGGCTATAAGGGGTGGGACAAGCCTTCTTGAGGCCATCGGTGCTGATACAACAATTTATGTCTTTATGCCCAACATTAAACACTTTATATACAGCTGTGTTGCATTATAAGTCACAATGTGCCCCACAGGTTGCACAGAGAATGTTACACACAACTGTGCTCTCTTGTATGAAGTGACATACAGCCAACAATCTGTAAAGAGAGAGAGGATGGTGGTACAGGGAATAATGAAAGGGAAGGGCGACATAGTCTTTTTATTATTCTAATGCATCTTCAATGGAAAATAAATCTACTTTAGATTAGGGCTGGGCAGTATACCGGTTCATACCGAATACGGAAATTTTTGGGCTGCACAATATGAATTTTCCCCATACCGCTATACCGGTTTGGCCCCTCCCCCTTGGGAATGAATTATCAGCGCAGCGCTGTCCCCACATCGGGGAACGAATCATACGTGACCCGCCAGCGCTGTTCTACTCCCCCCACCAACTCATGTGACCTGCCAGCGCTGTTCTGCTCCCCCCCCCCCCCCCCCAATTAATTATCAGCCCAGCGGGATACTACTCACATGTCACCCACAAGCACTGCCCTCCTCCTCTTTGTTGGGGGCCGCCGGCGCTGGAACTCACTGTACGCCAGTGGTCTCCAACCTGCGAACCTTCCGATGTTGCAAAACTACAACTCCCAGCATGCCCGGACAGCCAACGGGACAGCCAACTCCCAGCATGCCCGGACAGCCCGGGCTGCAAAAGATAAAGAAGCCGGCTCCTTACATGACAGTGGGCTCAGCCTATTACTGGCCGGGACATCGTTCCGGACGGTGATAGGCTGACAGCTGTCCGACGTTCCAGTCCCCAGCGTAAGGCCGACGTAGGTAAGTTAAAGTTTATTTTCTGTATCTTTTGCAGCCCGGGCATAGGGATACAGCAGTGGTCTCAAACCTGCGGACCTCCAGCTGTTGCAAAACTACAACTCCCAGCATGCCCGGACAGCCAACGGCTGTCCGAGCATGCTGTGAGTTGTAGTTTTGCAACATCTGGGGGTCCGCAGGTTGGAGACCACTGGCGTACAGCGAGTTCCAGCGCTGGCGGCCCCCAACAAAGAGGAGGAGGGCAGTGCTTGAAGGTGACATGTGAGTAGTACCCCGCTGGGCTGATCATTAATTGGGGGGGGGGGACAGAACAGCACTGACGGGTAACATGATTTGGGGGGGGGGGAGCAGAAGAGCGTTCGCTGGTCACATGATTTGGGGTGGGGGTGAAAGAAATACCGTTATATACCGTGGAACCACCATAATTTACAAAAATACTGTGATACACATATTTGGTCATACCGCCCAGCTCTACTTTAGATGTAATCAATCATAGTAACAGACTAATAACAAACCAAATGTAATCTGATCTTGCAGTCATCACCCTTTCATCTGCCTGTACTTGTTAGGCTGCATCCACACCACGTTTTTGCAATACAGTTCCCATATACATTTTCAATTTGAAAATCGTACAGAACTGTAATGAAAGCCGTATGCATTGACTTTCCATTGAAAACCGTATGCCAAAAGATGCATCAGGTTGTGTCCGTTTTGCATCTTGTATGGCTTTATCAGTTTTTTTTTAAATGTATACTTTTTTTACATGGGGTCAATGGGAACGTACAGAACTGTATGTGCGTACGGTTCCATCCGGTTTTCACCATACGGTTTTTGACTTTGCACAGTTTTTTTCTTGGAATTTCAAACAAGCAAGTGAAACTTTATTCATTCTTAAAAAACAGATGCAACCGGACATCATTTTTCAAACCATATACAGATTTAATTTTGTACAAACGTTTTCATACAGTTTAGTCCGGTTTTGAGGAATCCGTTTTTTTTATCAAAAACCTGATATGTTTTGCAAAAACGTGGTGTGAACCGAGCCTTACAAACATAAGAAAAGGGATGGCCCAAAATAAGACAGATAAAGACCCAGAATATGACCCATATGATTTTTTATTCAGATTATTGGAAAGTTAGTTTATTTTTCATTTACAATATATCCTATTTAACAGGGTTATCCAACACTACAAAAGTTCTTGTTTAATAAGCACAGGTTAGTATAAAAAAGGGCAACCCCATTAGCAGGAAAACATAGGTGTAAATAAACCCATGGTTAGATTGAGCTACTCACTAGAATTCTGGACATGCCTTTTTTATTTCAATAAGTTCTTTCCATGGGTGAGATATAAGAATTTATGTTAATTTGCAAATAAGGCTCAAGTGCCCAGTGGGCGTTCTCCAGCATGGGAAGAGCCCAGGTAAGGCCAGCCCATCTCCTCTATATCATGGCCCTCTTGCATCCGCCTACCCTGTATGCCATCAGAAAACATAGATAATGGCTCTTAATGTGATTGGGAGCACCTCCTGGGCACTTGAGCCTAATTTGCATATTATTGAAAATCAGAATCAGGATGACTAGTCCTGTCTAGCCATGGGCCTATTTACACCCGTTTCCTGCTGACAGGTCCGCTTTGAGTCACTTTATTCATGTAGCTTTATTATATATAGAGTGCATTATAATACTGACAATATACTGCAGTCACTTGTAGATTATAATCAGACATGGCATATGTACACTGAGGTATACCATTAAGCCAGTATGCCAACATATCCCCCAAATGTAGCCCTGTAAGTAGCTATGAATTTAGCCTTAATTTAAAGGGGTACTCAACTGGATTTTTTTTATTTTATTTTTTTTTTTTTAAATCAACTGGTGCCAGAAAGTTAAACAGATTTGTAAATTACTTCTATTAAAAATTCTTAATCCTTCCAGTACTTATCAGCTACTATTTGATCCACAGGAAGTTCTTTTCCTTTTGCATTTCCTTTCTGTCTGACCAGAGTGCTCTCTGCTGACACCTCTGTCCATTTTAGTAACTGTCCAGAGTAGGAGCAAATCCCCATCCAAAACCTATAAAAAGAAAAGAACTTCCTGTGGATCATACAGCATCTGATAAGTACAGGAAGGATTAAGATTTTTTAGAAGTAATTTACAAATCTGTTTGAACTTTCTGGCACTAGTTGATTTAAAAAAAATTAAAAAAAAATTATATACATATACATATATACACACACACACACACATATTATATATATATGTTCCAGTGGAGTACCCCTTCAAGGTCACATGCCAATTGTGTGATAGTTACTAATAAAGTTCTCATGCAAAGTCACGTTACAGTTTCAATTTGAGCAGTGTCCAACAAAGTATTGCCCAATACTGCACCAGCCTTCACACAGGAGTGTGCATCTAAGGGCTCATTCACATTGCCATTGTGCTCTGGTAGATGGAGCTCAGTCAGCTAGTCTGTCGGAAAGACCCAGTGGTGTCAGTTGAGCTTTGACACGTTTTTTTTGCGCAAAAAATAAAAAGAAGAGCTGAATGGACCCAGAACAGGATGAAGCACAACAGCAATGTGAACTTAGCCTTATGTCAGACTGGCCAAACAGAGTACCAGTTGATCCTTCAGTCCAGCAGATGACCATCACTATTTTATTAGGAGCCAATGACTTGCCGGTAGAGACACTATTTATAAACTAATAAACAAATAAATGGTTCGAACAGTGTCTCTTAACCAGTGTGCCCCCAGCTGTTGCAAAACTACAACTCCCAGCATGCCCGGAAAGCCAAAGGCTGTCTGGGCATGCTGGGAGTTGTAGTTTTGCAACAGCTGGAGGCACACTGGATTAAAATATAGTCACAATCCAGGAGGTAACTAAAACAGGACAGGTATTTGTTCTCTACAGATTGACGAATAGTATTTCTGGTATAGGAAAAAACAAAAAGTGTACCAGTGAATCTGCTTTTTCACATTACTACTGGATGGAGGAAAGCAAAATTCTCCTAACACAGCTGCACAAGATAAGTACACAGCAGCTCCAGCAGGGAGTACAGACACATACAGTGCACGCAATCTAAGCAAACCACAGCCTGTTCTCTTAGTCCACACAATGTAAGCAGTCCCCTGGACGCCAGACAAGAACACCGAAAGTTTAGAGCTCTTAAAAGCAAGTGAAGAAACTGTGCAGATCTGGAACACAATGTACAGCAATAAGATTTCATGACTACTTCCTTCTCATATTTGTCTCTATGATTCAGATGACAGTGCAGGTTACTGTCCCTGGAAAGAATTCAGAAAAAGGAGAGGAGCCCACTGTCTATAAGGTGCATTGTGCCAGATGATGGGCATGTCGACAAGTCTGTATTTTACAAACCTAGTACACAGAGATCCGGCAAGTGTTTGTTTCCCATCCAAAGAACTGCACAAAGCTCCAATTCTTCTTATAGGTCACTCCATCACCATTCTGTGTGCACAGCAACCACCCTTTAAAAGGAAAACTGTCACTAAACTCCCCCCGCACTGACCAGAGGTACTGGCTGGTAGTGCAGGGGACGCTGATCAATATGCTGCCTACCATGCCCGGATCCGTCCAGCCATTCGCCCGTTATCTTCATTATACTGGATATGCAAATGATCTAACTGGCACGGGCGGGGTTACAAGACCCAATCTGGCATTGTGACGACATTTCGCCGCTCGTCCGCAGTACCGCCTGGCTTATGAATATTCATGCCCTCCTTCCGCCTCTCCTCCTCGCTCTGTATGTGACTTCACTGCGCTGAGACCGCTTCCGGGTGAACACAGGAAGCGGCACAAGCGCAGTGGAGTCCTCTACAGAGCGAGCAGGAGAGGGAGGGCATGAATATTCATAAGCTTGACGGTACTGCAGACGAGCAGCGCTGACTTCACAGTGCTAGATGGAGGCATGTAACCCTGCCCGTGCCAGTTAGAAGATCATTTACATATCAGGAATAATGAAGATAACGGGCGAACGGCTGGACAGATCCGGCCATGGTAGGCACCATATTGATCAGCGTCCCCCGCACTACCAGCCAGTACCTCTGGTTAGTGCGGGGGGAGTTTAGTGACAGTTCTCCTTTAAAGAAGTAGGCCAAGGAAAGGGGAAAGTTTTGGCCGCAGTTTGGATGATAGGAAGGAACAGATTACGTCAGAGTTGTCTGTTATCCTAGAAGGAGGACGCTGTATAATATTCAATTTAGCAGCTGGCCACCTACAATACAGGCTGATGCCAAATAAAAAGTTTTATATGTGAGAGGGAGGAAAAGGGGTGTCAGCAGGGTGATGTGCTGCCACAGGTGCTGGCATCATTCTCTTTTGCAGCAATACATTATATTAAGTTTGGCTGTCCGGGCCAAATCTTATTGAGGATGTCATCCCAACTACAAGGCTCTCTGTCATTATGAAAAACTTTTTATATTTGTTAGTACTACTGATAAGATGACTTTTTTTAACCCCTTAAGGACGCAGGGCGTACGGGTACGCCCCTGTTCCTGAGTCCTTAAGGACTGAGCGCGTACCTGCACCCGCTAACAGGGTTTAAACCGTTCTCACAAGCGGAGAACGGGTTAAACCCCGCGGGTCCCGATTGCGACCGGCATTAACCTTTTAGATGCCGCGTGTCGTCTAAACTGAAAGTAAAGCTATCCCGGCAGCTCAGCGGAGCTGATCGGAACTATCACAACTGAATCACGATGTCCAGATCAGCTTACTGGACGACGGGAGGGTCCTCACCTGCCTCCTCGTCGTCCGATCGGCGATCTACTGCTCCATGCCTGTGCAGCAGGCTAGAGCAGCAGAGCGCCGGTAACACTGATCAATGCTATGCTATGACATAGCATTGAACAGTGTATTCATGGTATAATAAATAAATAAATAAATAAAAATAAATAAAGTAAAAAGTGGTAACAAAATAAGAGAATAAATGTGAATAAGCCCCCCCCCCCAATAAAAATGTAAATCACCCCCCCCCCCCTTTCCTATTTTTTAAAAAAAATAATGTAATTTAAAAAAATCATATGTGGTACCGCCGCGTGCGTAAATGTCCGAACTATCAAAATATAAGGTTAGCTAACCTGCAAGGTCGATGGCATACATGTAAAAAAAATACCAAAATTGAGAATTTTTGGTCACTTCATATACCATAAAAATATTAATGAAAAGCGATCAAAAAGTCCCATCAAAACAAAAATGGTACCGATAAACACTACAGACCACGGTGCAACAATAAGCCCCATATAGCCCCATACGTGAAAAAATAAAAGGGGTCAGAAGAGGACAGTTTTAAACATACCGTACTAATTTTGGTGCATGTAGTTATTTTTTAAATTAGTAAAATAAATAAAACCTACATGAATTGGGTATCCCTGTAACCGTATGGACCTACAGAATAAAGTGTCATTTTTGCCGAAAAGTGCACTGTGCACTGTGCCCCAAAAATTAGCAAAATGGCATTTTTTCTTTTTATTTCACGCCACAAATGTATTTTTTTTCGCCGCAAATTATGTTAAAAAATAAGCAATGTCATTACAAAGTACAATTGGTAACGCATAAGAACAAGCCCTTATATGGCTCTGTAGGTGCAAAATTTAACGCGTTATGATTTTAGAAGATGAGGAGGAAAAAACGAAAGTGCAAAAACAAAGATTGTTTTGAGTCCTTAAGGAGTTAAATGTACATTTATTTATTTATTTAAAAAGAAAAAAGTAAATTTTACTAAAAAATTAAAATAGCCGCCACTAGGGGTCATCTATCTTTTGCAGACAGACTACTCTGTATTTTGCAGCATACTGGATACCAGCCGTAAAGTGTGTTGGTATCCAGTATAGGAGATCACCATTGCAACAATGCAGCCTTCAGCTGTTCCTAAACTACAACTCCTATGATGGGAGTTGTAGTTTTACAACAGCTGGGAATACAATCTTTGTAAAACTGTTTTAGAGCTGTGTATTCTCCAGATGTGTGCCTCCAGCTCTAGCAAAACTACAAAGGATGTGTGGGCATCCTGGGAGTTGTAGTTTTGCAACAGCTAAAGGCAACACTGCTCTAACACAGTGTTTTATAAACACTGCAGCTCCAGCTGTTGCAAAACTACAACTCCCAGCATACTGGAACAGCCAAAGCTTGTTCTCTGACTCCTGAATGACAAAAGAAGCTGATCAGACATTCAGGAGACTATGAAAGCTGAATGACACACATAGTGACAGCTATGTTGATTAGCATCCAGCTTTATTAGGAACAGATAGAAAATGTATGCATAAAAACTACTGTGCAGTGATTTCCAGACTGCCAGGTGCTCCCAGACTCAGAGCAGATGAGTCATCACAGTGAGGGAGACAGATGGACACGCCTCCTCCACAAGGCAAGAATACACAGCAAGTAAGCAAGATATAAATGCTATTTGTTAGGGATGTATATGTACATGATCAGTATTAGGTACTGAGTAACAGATCACTTTTTTTTTCTTTTTGGCAATATGACAGGTACGCTTTAATGCAAGAGGGAGGTCAAAATGTTCAGCATAGCAGTACTGTGTAAATATATTCTAATACTTTATTTCAATGCTTCCCAACCTGTGTGCCTCCAGCTGTTAAAAAACTACAACTCCCAACATGCCCAGATAGCCTTGTAGTTTTGCAACAGCTGGAGGCATACTGGTTGTTCTATTTACTGCAGATATGGTCACAACCCAAAGCAGTAATACTTAAACAGGGTATACCGGTTTTAGCAAGTAATTTACCACAGTAGGGTTATAGGTTGGACTTAAAGGGGTACTCCGGTGGAAAACATTTTTTTTTTTTTTTTTTAAACTAGGGCCAGAAAGTTAAACAGATTTGTAAATTTACTTCTATTAAATCTTCATCCTCCCAGTACTTATTAGCAGCTGTATGCTACAGAGAAAATTCTATGATTTTTGAATTTCTTTTTTTGTCTTGTCCACAGTGCTCTCTGCTGACACCTATGTCTGTGTCAGGAACTGTCCAGAGCAGCATAGGTTTGCTATGGGGATTTTCTCCATTGTAAAAATTCTAAAATTGGGTCTACAAGAACATGCAAGTGTAAAAAATTAAGATTATGAATTTTCTCCTTCACTTTGCTGCTATTCCTGTGAAACACCTAAAGGGTTAAAACGCTGACTGAATGTCATTTTTAATACTTTGGGGGGGCAGTTTTTATAATGGGGTCATTTGTGGGGTATTTCTAATATGAAGACCCTTCAAATCCACTTCAAACCTGAACTGGTCCCGAAAAATAGTGAGTTTGAAAATTTTGTGAAAAATTTTAAAATTGCTGCTGAACTTTGAAGCCCTCTGGTGTCTTCCAAAAGTAAAAACTTGTAAATTTTATGATGCAAACATAAAGTAGACATATTGTATAAGTGAATAAAAAAAAAAAAATATTTGGAATATCCATTTTCCTTACAAGCAGAGAGTTTCAAATTTAGAAAAATGCAAAATTTTCAATTTTTTCATCAAATTTTTGAATTTTTCACTAAGAAACTATGCAAGTATCGACAAAATTTTACCAATAACATAAAGTAGAATATGTCACGAAAAAACAATCTCGTAATCAGAATGATAGGTAAAAGCATCCCAGAGTTATTAATGTTTAAAGTCACAGTGGTCAGATGTTCAAAAAACGCTCTGGTCCTAAGGTGTAAAATGGCCTGGTCCTTAAGGGATTAATGGACGCTTGTTAACCTTGTCAACTATGCGACTATCTATCATTTCTCTAAAAAAAAAAAAAAAAAAAATCTGTTCTGGTAATTAATTAGGGGAATTTAGAACAATAGCAGTCCATGGACTACTGAGCAGCTCTCTGTGATGGGGGTGGGTCCTGAACAGCAGTCCTCAGGGTCAGTCTTCTTGAAACATTCCATTAAAATATTGCTAAAGCACCAACATTAAAGGCAACACAGAATCAATAGAATGTAGTCAGATTATTAAGTGGAAAGCAAAATAAGACATAAGCCTTGAAGCATTGTATGAGAAAAGAAACCTTAAAGAAAAAAAGTAAGAAAAAATAATAAGCAAAGAAGAGCAAGGCCTCCAAAACTCTAAATGACTTTTCGATTGGATGGTTGTGACCAGGGGTGATCACTATCACTGGGTACATGTCTTGGATATTTGACCAGTGCCCCAGGCAACTGCCAGATTAAAAGGGGTACTCCAGTGGAAAACATTTTTTTTTTCATGCCAACTGACTCCAGAAAGTTAAACACATTTGTAAATTACTTCCATTCAAAAATCTCAATCCTTCCAGCACTTATCAGCTGCTGTATACTACAGACTGTTGTATAGTTCTTTTATAGTGTTCTCTGCTGACACATCTGTCCATATCAGGAACTGTCCAGGGTAGGGGCAAACCCCCATAGCATACCTCTCCTGCTCTGAATTGTAGACAGCAAAGAGTCTTATAAATATATCTTTTTTTTTAGACAAGACAAGTGGAATGCAGAAAGATCTTAAATGGAAATCATTGCCCTTTCAAGACAAAGGTAAAAGATAAATGGGTTAACTATTATACCAGTGAGAGCAAAACAACTGCTGAGAAGGCAGGGGATAGGCAGGAGCTAACCAGTCATTTAGCTGTTTACCACATACACTGAGCTATTATGTTTTTATCTGGCAAATCATTATTTTATTGATATGAAAAGTTTATAAATTGCTGTTTACATTGGCAACAGCAGCGGTTCCCTCATTGTTATATAAAATGGTAAGTTGCTGTTCACACTGAAGGTACCACATGAATTGGTGACAGATTATTAAAAGATGCCATTGCCTCCCCTAGGCAGAAACATTCTTGATTAGATTGAAGTTAGCTGAGTATTCAGGAAAGAAGAGACCGGGCTATAGAGTGAGCTGTCTGACAGATTTAGCACAAAGGCAGCCTGAAGTGGATTGTAATACATGTAAGCTGCTGGGAACAAACTGTACAACATTTTTCATTAAAACCAATAGAAAAAATGTTTCCTACAGTACATACAATGCAAATGATAAAATGTAGGCAGTGTGCCTGGCCTTTAAGCAATGTTTTCCTGTTACATTTGTGCATCTTCTGGCACAGGGTGGTACCAGTCCTCACATAAAGAGTCAAGTCCCATGTAAATAAAATGCTGCATGCTACAGCCACAGATACAGATGTACTTCTATAGCGGATTAGCATCGCAGTATAACACCACCCACCATAGTGCAAGTATTGTTGCTATGCTATGGTTTGGAGCTGCTTCTAGACGGTGTATTCTAGCTGTATCTGGCAGGAAATTGGCAGCTTATAATGTGTCTATGATGCCATCCAGTGCCCTTCTAATCGGGTAATATAGAAATGCTATGAAGAAGTTTAGTGCCACCTCTGGGTGTGTAAAAAGCATCAAGTCCCTGCCAGAAGAATGCAACTCAGCTGTCCCTTTCCTTACAGCAATCTCATCTACCATTACATCTCCTATTTCCATTCTAACCTCATAAGCTACATCTATTTTAGCCTTCTAAACTTCAGCTTATGTTGTTAAAGGGGTACTCCGGCCCTAAGACATCTTATCCCAAGGATAGGGGATAAGATGCCGGATCACAGGGGTCCCGCCGCTGGGGACCCACGCAATCTTTCATGTAGCACCCCGCTATCATCAGCCTCTGGAGCAGACATCGCTCCGGGTCTGATGAATCACGATCACGGGGCCGGAGTATCGTGATGCCACGGCTATGCCCCGTGTGACGTCACACTCCGCCTCTGCAAGGCTTTGGGAGGAAAAAGTTCAGCACATTCATAGGTCCCCACTTAGCTGAAGTAGTCTATTCACTTAGGCTTTCCCTATATAAGTATGTATGGACGCGCCCATTGGACTCTGAATTTAAAGTTAGGGTAGGGTCATACATGCCATATATTGCTGCATATTTTCTGCAGTTGGTTTTGCTACTCATTAACCTCAATAGAAGGAAAATACACAGCAGCAAATATGCAGCAAAATATGGCGCGTGTGACATATTTGATGTGCAGGATTTAAAGTTGCAGATTTGAAGCCGTGATCAGTCATTTAGGTTACATTGAACTCTGCACCTCAAATTCTGTGCGTCAAATATGCGCAGGATACTGTACATGTTGGTGCAAAAAGTTCCTTATAATGATTTTTGTCCCAGCAATCAGCTCAGCTCTTCCTGCTGTCTGCAGGCTATCCACAGATCAGACAGCAAAGATCAGTGACGTGGAGTCGCTGGTCACGTGAGCGTGTTCACCGACTGATTGCTCACGTGACCAATGACAATTAATATGCAAATTGAGTCGACTGGGCCTGCCTCCAGTGCGCAATTCAAGTGATATACTAGCGGACCTTTGCTGGGACATATCTCCGGATCTCATATCTCTGACGTATTTATATAGTCAGTGACCCCTTATCGGATTCTTGTTTACACACACTATAACTCAGTGTTTTGGATTTTGTGTGGGTGAACATGATGACTGTTTTTCTTTAACCCCTCTCCGGTGGAAAACTTTTTTTTTGTTAACCCCTTAATGGGGTACTCCGGTGAAAACCTTTTTTCTTTTAAATCAACTGGTGCCAGAAAGTTAAACATATTTGTAAATTACTTCTATTAAAAAATCTTAACCCTTCCAGTACTGATTAGCTGCTGAATGCTACAGAGGAAATTCCTTTCTTTTTGGAACACTGATGACATCACGAGCAAAGTGCTCTCTGCTGACATCTCTGTCCATTTTAGCAACCATGCATAGCAGGTGTATGCTAAGGGCAGCATGGTGGCTCAGTGGTTAGCACTGCTGCCTTGCAGTGCTGGGGCCTTGGGTTCAAATCCCACTAAGGACAGCAATAAATAAAGAGTTATTATAATAACGTCAGCAGAGAGAACTGTGCTTGTGATGTCATCAGAGAGCATTCCAAAAAGAAAAGAATTTCCTCTGTAGTATTCAGCAGCTAATAAGTACAGGAAGGATTAAGATTTTTTAATAGAAGAAATCTACAAATATGTTTATCTTTCTGCCACCAGTTGATTTAAAAGAAAAAAAGGTTTTCACCGGAGTACCCCTTTAAGTACTCCCTTTATTTTGGCATCAAGTTGACATGTTTTACTTTTGGAAGACATCAGAGGGCTTCAAAGTTCAGCAGCAATTTTCCAATTTTTCACAACATTTTCAAAATCAGAATTTTTCAGGGACCAGTTCAGTTTTGAAGTGGATTTGAGGGGCCTTCATATTAGAAATACCCCATTATAAAAACTGCACCCCTCAAAGTATTAAAAATGACATACAGTAAGAGTGTTAACCCTTTAGGTGTTTCACAGGAATAGCAGCAAAGTGAAGGAGAAAAATCTAAATCTTCATTTTTTACACTCGCATGTTCTTGTAGACCCAGTTTTTTAATTTTTACAAGGGGTAAAAGGAGAGAAATCACCCTAAAATTTGTAACCCAATTTCTCTTGAGTAAGGAAATATCTTATATGTGTATGTCAAGTGCTCTGTGGGTGCACTAGAGGGCTCAGAAGAGAGTTTTTCTGAAATGGTTTTTGGGGGGCATGTCACATTTAGGAAGCCCGTATGGTGCCAAAACAGCAAAAAAAAAAAAAAATGGCATACATGGCATACTATTTTGGAAACTAAACCCCTCAAGGAATGTAACAAGGGGTCCAGTGAGCCTTAAAGGGGTACTCCGGTGCTTACACATCTTATCCCCTATCCAAAGGATAGGGGATAAGATGCCTGATTGCGGGAGTCCCGCAGCTGGGGATGCCCGGGATCATGCACGCGCCCCCCCCCCCCGATTGCAATCAGTCCCCGGAGTGTGTTCATTCCGGGTCCGATTACGGTCGTCCGCACGGCCGGCGGCGTGTGACGTCACGCCTCCGCCCCCGTGTGACGTCACACTCCGCCCCTCAATGCAAGCTTACGGAAGGGGGCGTGATAGCATTCATGCCCCCTCCCGTAGGCTTGCATTGAGCGGCGGAGCGTGACGTCACACGGGGGCAGAGGCGTGACGTCACACACCGCCGGCCCTGCGGTCGCCGGTAATCAGACCCGGAGCGAACACGCTCCAGGGACTGATTACAAACGGGGTGCCCCGTGCATGATCCCAGGCGTCCCCAGCTGCGGGACTCCCGCGATCAGGCATCTTATCCCCTATCCTTTGGATAGGGGATAAGATGTGTAAGCACCGGAGTACCCCTTTAACACCCCACAGGTGTTTCACGACTTTTCGTTAAAGTTGGATGTGCACATGAAAAAAAACATTTTTTTTACAATAATATGCTGTTTTTTCCCCAAATTTTACATTTTTACAAGGGGTAATAGGAGAAAATGCCCCCTAAAATTTGTAACCTCATTTCTTCTGAGTATGGAAATACCCCATGTGTGGATGTCAAGTGCTCTGCTGGCGAACTACCATGCTCAGAAGAGAAGGAGCGCCATTGAGCTTTTGGAAAGAGAATTTGGTTGGAATAGAAGTTGGGGGCCATGAGCATTTACAAAGCCCCCCGTGGTGCCAGAACAGTGGACCCCTCCACTTGTGACCCCATTTTGGAAACTACACCCCTCACAGAATTTAATAAGGGGTGCAGTGAGCATTTACACCCCACTGGCATTTGAAGATCTTTGGAACAGTGGGCTGTGCAAATGAAAAATTACTTTTTTCATTTTCACGGACCACTGTTCCAAAAAATCTGTGACACCTGTGGGGCGTAAATGCTCACTGTACCCCTTATTACATTACGTGAGGAGTGTAGTTTCCAAAATCTGGCACTATGGGGACTTTGTAAACACACGTGGCTTTCAACTCCTTACAAATTTTCTCTTCAAAATCCCAATAGCGCTCCTTCTCTTCTGAGCATTGTAGTTCGCCCGCAGAACACTTTACATCCACATATGGGGTTTGTTTTTACTCAGAAGAAATGGGGTTACAAATTTTGGGGGGGCTTTTTTTTTTCCTATTCTCCCTTGTGAAAATGAAATATTTAGGGTAACACCAGCATTTAAGTAAAACTAATTTTTTTTTTCATTTTCCCATCCACTCGTCAAACACCTGTGGCTCACTATACCCCTTGTTACCTTCCGTGAGGGGTGTAGTTTACAAAATGGTGGGTATTTATTTTTTTCAGTTTATGTGAGAACCGTTGTAAAATCAGCCACCCCGTGCAAATCACCAATTTAGGCTTCAAATGTACATAGTGTGCTCTCACTCCTGAGCCTTGTTGTGCACCCACTGAGCATTTTATGCCCACATATGGGGTATTTCCGTACTCATGAGAAATTGCGTTACAAATTTTGGTGGTCTTTTTTTCCATTTACCTCTTGTGAAAATAAAAAGTATGGGGCAACACCAGCATGTTAGTGTAAACATTTTTATTTTTTTACACTAACAGGCTGGTGTAGACACCAACTTTTCCTTTTCATAAGGGGGAAAGGGAGAAAAAGCCCCCCAAAATTTGTAGTGCAATTTCTCCCAAGTATGGAGATATGTGGCTCTAAACTGTTTCCTTGAAATACGACAGGGCTCTGAAGAGAAAGAGCGCCATGCGCATTTGAGGACTAAATTAGGGATTGCATAGGGGTGGACATAGGGGTATTCTATGCCAGTGATTCCCAAACAGGGTGCCTCCACATGTTGCTTAACTCCCAGCATGCCTGGACAGTCAGTGGCTGACCGGAAATGCTGGGAGTTATTGTTTTGCAACAGCTGGAGGCTCAGTTTTGGAAACACTGCCGTACGATACGTTTTTTTTTTTTTATTGGAGGGGGGGCAGTGTGGTTGGGGGGGGGGCAGTGTAAGGGGGTGTATATGTAGTGTCTTACCCTTTATTTTGTGTTAGTGTAGTGTAGTGTTTTTAGGGTACATTCACATGGGCGGGGGTTTACGGTGAGTTTCCTGCTCTGAGTTTGTGCCGCGGCAGAAAATTTGCCGCAGCTCAAGCTTGAAGCAGGAAACTCAGTGTTAACCCACCCGTGTGAATGTACCCTGTACATTCACATGGGGGGGGGGGGCAATCCTCCAGCTGTTGCAAAACTACAACTCTCAGCATGCACAGACAGACCGTGCATGCTGAGAGTTATACTTTTGCAACAGCTGGAGGCACACTGGTTGGAAAACCTTCAGTTATGTTCCAACCAGTGTGACTCCAGCTGTTGCTCCAGTGTGACTTCCAGCATGTACTGATTGCCGAAGGGCATGCTGGGAGATGTAGTTATACAACAGCTGGAGGTCCGCACCTACAACTCCCAGCATGGTGAGACAGCCTTTTTCTGTTTTTGCATGCTGGGATTTGTAGTTTTGCAAGATTTAGAGGGCCACGGATTAGAAACCACTGCACAGTGATCTCCAAAGTGCACCCCACTAAATCTTGCAAAACTACAAATCGCAGCATGCCCAAACGGCTGTCTGGGCATGCTGGGAGTTGTAGTTTTGCAACATCTGGTGGGCTACTGTTTAGAGACCACTAGAGAATGGTCTCCAAACTGTAGCCTTCCAGATGTTGCTAGGCAACTACTCACCGGCTTCCGTAGTCTGTACGAGGAGCCACACGAGGGAGCAGCATGTCATCGCCGCCAACCGCCACCGATCGCAGGTACGGGACCTCCACCACCGCCACCGGTCATGCTACAGTTCCCCCGTTCTGCCCGGATTACCGTTGGAGGGCAGAACGTGGGAACCAAACATTAAACCCTCCGCCCCCGATCTGCTATTGGTCGGTCGCTTCTGATCGACCAATAGCAGGGATAGGAGGGGTGGCCACCTCACTCTTATCCCTTCAGGGGGAGAGGGGGTGTCTTGAACACCGCCAATTCCCTTATTTTCCGGGTCACCGGAAACCCGCATGACACGGAATCGCCGAAAATCACCGGTCTGAATTGACCGGCGATCGCCGACATGGTGAGGGGTCTCAGGACTCCCCTCGGCGATGAGCCGGGTTGCCTGCTGAATGATTTCAGCAGGTATCCCTTTCCGGTCCCCGATCGGCTAGCGGCGAGGAACGGAATTTCCAAGGGCGTACCCATACCTTAAGGACTCAGGATGCATACGCCCTGCGTCCTGAAGAGATTAAATCAACTGGTGCCAGAAAGTTAAACAGATTTGTAAATTACTTCTATTAAAAAAATCTTAATCCCTACAGTACTTATTAACTGCTGAATACTACAGAGGAAATTATTTTCTTTTTGGAACACAGAGCTCTCTGCTGTAGTATTCAGCAGCTAATAAGTAATGGAAGGATTAAGATTTTTTAATAGACCTAATTTACAAATCTGTTTAATTTTCTGGCACCAGTTGATTAAAAAAAAAAAAAAAAAGAAAAAAAAGGTTTCCACCCGAGTATCCCTTTAACCCCTTAACCCCTTAAGGACCGGGGGTTTTTCCGTTTTTGCATTTTCGTTTTTTGCTCCTTGCCTTAAAAAAATCATAACTCTCAATTTTGCACCTAAAAATCCATATGATGGCTTATTTTTTGCGCCACCAATTCTACTTTGTAATGACGTCAGTCATTTTGCCCAAAAATCTACGGTGAAACGAAAAAAAAAATCATTGTGCGACAAAATTGAAAAAAAAAACGCCGTTTTGTAACTTTTGGGGGCTTCCGTTTCTACGTAGTACATTTTTCGGTAAAAATGACACCTTATCTTTATTCTGTAGGTCCATACGATTAAAATGATACCCTACTTATATAGGTTTGATTTTGTCGTACTTCTGGAAAAAATCATAACTACATGCAGGAAAATTAATACGTTTAAAATTGTCATCTTCTGACCCCTTTAACTTTTTTATTTTTCCGTGTATGGGGCGGTATGAGGGCTCATTTTTTGCGCCGTGATCTGAAGTTTTTAACGGTAC
Source organism: Hyla sarda (assembly GCF_029499605.1). Lineage (NCBI taxonomy): Eukaryota > Metazoa > Chordata > Amphibia > Anura > Hylidae > Hyla > Hyla sarda. Next base: position 127,099,421 of record NC_079192.1, on the reverse strand, counting down.
CATTTTTACATTGATAGGACTTATTGATCGCTTTTTATTCATTTTTAAATTATATAAAAAGTGACCAAAAATGCACTATTTTGGACTTTGGAATTTGTTTGCGCGCACGCCATTGACCGAGCGGTTTAATTAATGATATATTTTTATAATTCGGACATTTCCGCACGCGGTGATACCATATATGTTTATTTTTATTTACACTGTGTTTTTTTTTTTTTTTTTGGAAAAGGGGGTGATTCAAACTTTTAATAGGGGAGGAGTTAAATGATTTTTATTCACTTTTTTTTCACTTTTTTTTTTGCAGTGTTATAGGTCCCATAGGGACCTATAACACTGCACACACTGATCTCCTATGCTGATCACTGGTTTCTCATAAGAAACCAGTGATCAACGATTCTGCTGCATGACTGCTCATGCCTGGATCTCCGGCACTGAGCAGTCATTCGGCGATCGGACAGCGAGGAGGCAGGTAGGGGCCCTCTCTTCACCCGGAACGCCCCCGGACACTACAGGAAGGATGGATGGCCCGGACCACCCCCATTACGGGTAAGTTTAATTTTTTTATTGACTCGGAGGGTGGGGGAGGGGCCCGACCGGTATAGCGGTATGGGCAAAGATCCATACCGGTATACTGCCCAGCATCACGGTGGGTCAGGGGTGCGGTGCGGCGGGTCGGGGTGGTGGCGGTCGCGGTGCGGTGGGGGCAGTGCGGTGGGCGGGGCATTAACTGCTTATCGGCAAGATAATTGCCGATACCGATAATGCCCAAAATCGTAATTATCTGCCGATAATATCGGCCATACCGATAATCGGTCGACCACTACCGTGTAACCCCACGTTATATCGGGAGAGCAGGACCAAGGACGTACCGGTACGTCCTTGGTCCTTAAGGGGTTAAGGACTCAGGGTTTTTCCGTTTTTGCACTTTCGTTTTTTCCTCCTTACCTTTTAAAAAGCATAACCCTTTCAATTTTCCACCTAAAAATCCATATTATGGCTTATTTTTTGCGTCACCAATTCTACTTTCCAGTGACAGTCACAACATCACGGCGAAACGGAAAAAAAAATCATTGTGCGACAAAATCGAAGAAAAAAACGTCATTTTGTAACTTTTGGGGGCTTCTGTTTCTACGCAGTGCATATTTTGGTAAAAATGACACCTTATTATTCTGTAGGTCCATACGGTTAAAATGATACCCTACTTATATAGGTTTGATTTTGTCGCACTTCTGGAAAAAATCATAACTACATGCAGGAAAATTTATACGTTTAAAAATGTCATCTTCTGACGCCTATAACTTTTTTATTTTCCCACGTACAGGGCGGTATGAGGACTCATTTTTTGCGCCGTGATCCGAAGTTTTTATCGGTATGATTTTTGTTTTGATCTGACTTTTTGATCACTTTTTATTCATTTTTTAATGGTATAAAAAGTGACCAAAATACGCTCTTTTGGACTTTGGAATTTTTTTGCGCGTACGCCATTGACCATGAGGTTAATTAACGATATATTTTTATAGTTCGACATTTACGCACGCGGCGATACCACACGTTTATTTACACTGTTTTATTTTATTTTTTTATGAGAAAAGGGGGTGATTAAAACTTTTATTAGGGAAGGGGTTAAATGACCTTTATTAACACTTTTTTTTTAAATTTTTTTTTTTTTTTTGCAGTGTTATAGGTCCCATAGGGACCTATAACACTGCACACACTGATCTCCTATGCTGATCACTGGCGTGTATTAACACGCCTGTGATCAGTGTTATCGGCGCTTGACTGCTCCTGCCTGGATCTCGGGCACGGAGCAGTCATTCGTCGATCGTACACCGAGGAGGCAGGTAAGGGCCCTCCCGGTGTCCTGTAAGCTAATCAGGACGCCGCAATTTCATCGCGGCGGTCCCGAACAGCCCAACTGACTAGCCGGGATACTTTCACTTTCGCTTTAGATGCGGAAGTCAGCTTTGACCGCCGCTTCTAAAGGGTTAATACCGCACATTGCCGCGATCGGCGATGTGTGGTATTAGCCGCGGGTCCCGGCCGTTGATGAGCGCCGGGACTGACGCGATGTCATGCTTCATATCGCGGGAGGTGGCGCAGGACGTAAATATACGTCCTGCGTCGTGAAGGGGTTAACCCTAAGGACTCAGCCCATTTGGGCCTTAAGGACTCAGATAATTTTATTTTTACGTTTTCGTTTTTTCCTCCTCGCCTTCAAAAAATCATAACTATTTTATATTTTCATCCACAGACTAGTATGAGGGCTTTTTTTTTTTTTTTTGTGCGACCAGTTGTCCGTTGTAATGCCATCACTCACTTTACCATAAAATGTATGGCGCAACCAAAAAAAATACTATTTGTGTGTGGAAATTAAACAGAAAACCACAATCTTGCAAATTTTGGAAGGTTTTGTTTTCACGCCGTACAATTTACGGTAAAAATGACACTTATTCTTAATTCTTGAGTCAATACGATTAAAATTATACCCATGATAACTAGGGATCGACCGATTATCGGTATGGCCGATATTATCTTGCCGATAAGCCGATAATGCCCCGCACCGCCCCCCACCGCACCGCGACCGCCACCCCCCCGACCCACCGCACCGCGTCGCACCCCCCACCGGTATACCGGATTTTTGCCCATACCACTATACCCTCCCCCACCCTCAGAGTCAATAAAAAAAATTAACTTACCCGTAATGGGGGTGGTCCGGGTCATCCATCCTTCCTTCCTGTAGTGTCCAGGGGCGTTCCGGGTTAAGAGTGAACCGGTCCGGGCTGTCCTTCTTCTCCGGCGGTTATCTTCTCCACTCCGGGCAGGCTCCGGCCTAGTACGCTGCTTCGACGCCTCTACGCCGTGACGTCAGGTGCGTCGCTGCGCACGGTCGTCACTGCGCAGCGGCGTCTATGCAGCGTACTAGGCCGGAGCCTGCCCGGAGTGGAGAAGATGACCGCCGGAGAAGAAGGACAGCCCGGACCGGTTCACTCTTCACCCGGAACGCCCCCGGACACTACATGAACGATGGATGGATGGCCCGGAGCACCCTGACAGGTAGGGGGAGAGAAGTGGGTGGCGGCGGCGGCCTATGGCCCTGCAAGAGCCACTGCAGATCATTGATTTAAAGCGCCCGCTTTAAATCAATGATCTGCAGCGGTGTCGCAGGGGGTTAAATAGCCGATAACTTATACCGGAATATCGGTATAAGTTATTGGCTATCGGCCCTAACCTCCACCGATTATCGGTATCTGCCCTAAAAAAAACGATATCGGTCGATCCCTAATGATAACATACTTTTCTATTACTGTTGCGCTTAAAAAAAAATCCAAACTTTTTGACCAAATTAGTACATTTAAAATCCCCCTATTTTGAAGACCTATAACTTTTTCATTTTTCCGTATAAGTGGTGGTATGAGGGCTAATTTTTTGCGCCATGATCTGTACTTTTTATTGATACCATATTTGCTTATATAAAACTTTTAATACATTTATCAATTTTTGGGGGAATAAAATGTTATAAAAAAAAAAGCAATTTTGGACTTTTTTTTTTTTTTACGTTAACGCCATTCCCTGTACAGTATCATTAACATTATATTTTAATAGTTCAGATATTTACGTACACGGCGATACCAAATTTTTTTTTATACTCTTTTTGAGGTGAAATAGGGAAAATGGGACAATTTACGTTTTTATTAGGGGAGGGGTTTTTCACTTTTTTTTTATTTATTTATTTTTTACACTTTAATAGTCCCCATAGGGGACTATTTATAGCAGTCATTGGATTGCTAATACTGTTCAGTGCTATGCATAGGACATAGCACTGATCAGTGTTATCGGTCATCTTCTGCTCTGGTTTGCTCGATCTCAGACCAGAGCAGAAGACCCATGGAAAGCAGCGGAGGCAGGTGAGGGGACCTCCGTCTGCCGTTCTGGATGATCGGATCGCCGCACCGTGATCTGGTGCATATTTATGGGGTGAAATAGAAAAAAAAAAGTTTTTGGGGTTTCAGTTTCTACACAGCGCAATTTCCGGTAAAAATGACACCTCATCTTTAATCTGTAGGTCCATACGATCACAAAGATATCCAATTTATGTAGGTTTTATTTTATTTTACTACTTTAAAAAAAATTATAACTACATGCACGAAAATTAGTATGTTTCAAATTGTGATCTTCTGACCCCTATAACCTTTTATTTTTCCGCATACGGGGCTATATGAGGGCTCATTTTTTGTGCTGTGGTCTGTAGTGTTTATCAGTGCTATTTTTGTTTTGATGGGATTTTTTGATTGCTTTTTTTAAAATATTTTTATGGTACATGAAGTGACCAAAAATTTTTTCTTTTTTTTCGTGTACGCTATTGACTGTGTGGTTTAACTAGCCTTATATTTTAATAGTTCGGACATTTTACACACGCGGCAATACCACATATGATTATTTTTATCTTTTATTACATTATTTTATTTTTAAAATGGGAAAAGGGTGATTTGAACTTTTATTAGGGAAGGGGTTAATTCACTTTTATTAACTTTTTTTTTCATTTTTTTTAGCTGCATATACTGATGAGTGATATAGCAAAGCACTGATCAGTGTAACCAGCGATCCGCTGCTCTAGCCTGCTGCGCAAGCTAGAAGCAGCAGAACGCTGAACGGACGACAAAGAGGCAGGTGAGGACCCTCTTGTCGTTCAGTAAGCTGATCCGGACATCGCGATTATGTCGCGATTGTCCCAATTAGCTCCGCTGAGCTGCCGGGACACTTTCACTTTCTTTTTAGACGCCGTGATCAGCTTTGATCATGGCCTCAAAAGGGTTAATGCTGGGCATCGGCCTGATCGCCTGTGACCGGCATTAGCCGTGGGTCCCGGCTGCCCGTAGCAACCTGGACCCACGGGGTTTAACCTGTTCTCCGCTGGTGAGAATGGTTTAAACCCTGTTAACGGGACCAGGGTGTACAGGTACGCCCTTGGTCCTTAAGTACCAGGGTTAGAGGGTGTTCCTGTACGCCCTTGGTCCTGGATGGGTTAATTGCTTGTTAACACAAATAGCTAGTCAGTCAATCACAAAGCCGAAAATGTGCGGAATGTCCGATCTGGCGGACGCTAGGACTGCTAAGAAATGTTAAATCTCATAGACGGCAATGCATTTCTGAGCAGAATACGCAGAAAGAATAGACAAGTGTTTTCTTTCTGCAGACACCGAAATTGGGATTTGCAGAAACATACGGCAGAAATTCCACCACGTGCACAGTATCCCATTGAAATCAACAAGACTCTCCTGCAGCAAATGTTTGTACAGAAATCTTTTGGCAGAATTCTGTGAGGGCTGCCTTGCCATCAATAGTGATAGCGCAGGTCCACACGGTCTTTGTGTTGCGACACTTGCTGCACTGAGAATCTCTGCATGGAATTTGTCCGGTCGGAAATTCTTAGTGTAAACACACACTAAATCACACTAGTAAAAATATTTTAAAGGTTTCCCCAGGATCAAAAAATGGATGCAAACAATCAAAAAAAATAAAAAAAACATAAACATGAACAGTAACAGCCGGAAAACCTTAAAGGGGTTTTTATACTACCTGGATGCATCACTACAGGATTGATGATAAATGTGTGAACACTTGGAATCCTTCAACTTGGACAGAGCTCTCCAAGTGCCCCTTGTGAATGAGAAGGTAGTGCGATTGCCAGGCTACCTCTCCATTTAAAAGAGATTGCAGAATACGATCTTTATCAGTCCAACAACAGTGAATGAAGCAGTGACCACAAAAGTGCACTGCTTCTCCATTCACAAGGCACACTCGGCACATTTGTGTGCATACGCTGTTTGTGAGAGTCAAAAGCGTGGCAGTCTGCATTTTTTAATCCCCCCCCAAAAAAACACACACACAACAACAGTACAGTGGTCCCTCAACATACAATGGTAATCCGTTCCAAATGGACCATCGTTTGTTGAAACCATCGTATGTTGAGGGATCCGTGCAATGTAAAGTATAGGACAGTGGTCTACAACCTGCGGACCTCCAGATGTTGCAAAACTACAACACCCAGCATGCCCGGACAGCCGTTGGCTGTCCGGACATGCTGGGTGTTGTAGTTTTGCAACATCTGGAGGTCCGCAGGTTGAAGACCACTGGTATTGGAGGTTATACTCATGTGTCCCCGCCACTCCGGACCGTCACCGCTGCCCTGGATGTCGCCTTCCATCGCTGTCGCTGCGTCCCTGGGGTGTCCCAGACGCTCCAGCAAGACCACTGCTTCCCCGGCATCCTCGCTCTCCGTCGCCATCACATCGCTACGCACGTCGCTCCTATTGGATGACGGGACGGCGTGCGCAGCGACGTGCGCAGCGACGTGATGACGACGATGGAGAGTGCCAACGATGCAGGGGATCCCGAAGAGGACGCGCCGGAGCCCCGAGGACAGGTAAGTGATCGTCAGCGGACCACATGGTGCACCGTAAACAGCTATCCGGTGGCAGCTGAAGCAGTCTGCGCTGCCGGATAGCCGTTTATGCGCTGGCCCCGACATACAAAAGCATCGTATGTTGATGCTGCCTTCAACATGTGATGGCCTCTGAGAGTGATTGTATGCTGAAATGATCGTATGTCGGGGCCATCGTAGGTCGGGGGGGTCACTGTATATGGGGGAGATTTATCAAAACCAGTGCAGAGGAAAAGTTGCCCGTAGCAACCAATCAGATCGCTTCTTTCATTTTTAACAAGGCCTCTGAAAAATGAAAGAAGCAACCTGATTGTGCCCAGACGAAATAACAGAACAAAAAAAGAAAAGCTTCCGCTCACCTCTTTTTGTAGTATAGGCACCCGTCTCGGCCGCAGCACTTAGTGGAGCTGCAGATGCGACGTCGCATGCCGCAGCCATGGTGATTGGCTGAGCAGCAATAGTGACAGCAGCTCCTAAAAGTGCTGTGGCAGCGGGGACCTGGCACCAATATAGGAGGGAGTGAGGGCGGTGAGTAGAAGCTTTTTTTTTCTTATGCAGTTTGGGCACATAGGTTAAATAAAAGTGTTTCACTGAACAACCCCTTTAGGGTGTATTCACAGGTACATGATCCTGCGCATATTTGATGCACATGATTTGAAGCTGCAGAATTCAATAATGTAAAATAAATGACTGAACACAGCTTCAAATCCTGGACAGGATACTGTATGAGTGAATAGACCCTTAATGTAAAGAGTCTGCTTCAGTGCTCAAACCTATTCTCCCCCTCCCCAAAATATAGAAACAACCTATCCTCCCCTCCCCAAAATATAGAAACAACCTATCCTCCCCTCCCCAAAATATAGAAACAACCTATCCTCCCCTCCCCAAAATATAGAAACAACCTATCCTCCCCTCCCCCAAGGTATCGGTAAAAGTGCATGTAGGCTTGGTATATGCAAAGCCTCAGTTTTTCTATGCCAGATTAATACTGCTAAATATCACCTAATGTCTCCATTCATTGACTGCAAGCAGAGATCCTTAAGAATTGAAACTCAAAGTCTGTTATAGAAATTTACAAGGTATAGAAGCGGAAACCCCAAATGACTAGTTTTGTTTGTTACGTCTACATGAAAAACCCATCAGAACTACCACACAGGGAAGCTCACTAGCGCCACAGATGTCAGTGTGGCGACAATGGGAGCGACCGACCAGCAGTAGCACCCAGTCAGCCAGCAGGGGAGGCTCCAGCTGTAAATACACATAGCACAGCTTGTTTATAAGGACTGTCACTGACTGTATTACACGTATTCACACTCCACACGGTATAACCGGGGACTCCAGCCCTGCCCCCCGCGGACATTATAAGCCGACCGCCTGTACTGTAATCATTATTGTCATTTACCCCTGCAATTGCCTCGATTCACTAACCTGCCTCCTCCGCCTGGAGCAGCCTAACCCGACTATGAGACGGACAAGCGTGCACAGCCAATAGAAAGCGACCTTCTCTCACCATCTACCAATGAGAGGCAAGGAGAGGCATAACAAGGAAGCCAGCGAGTTTGGCTGCGACGTGCGCCCAAAGGAGTCCTCGGCAACCCCAGATTACCACTAGCGACCTGTAGCTGATGCAGCAGTGCGCATGCCCGGATAGGATGACGCCTCGGACTCAGTGCTGTGACAGCTCTACCGGAGGCCAATGAGAGTGAATCAACGAGGCGTAGCTGTAAGGGGCGCAACCGGGCCATGAAATCACGTGAGAAGACAGAAATAGATAGAGATGTATGGTCTAGATATAATAGCTAGAGATATATGAGATCGACTGTAGATAAAGATGTATAAGGATGATTGGGTCAATATGAAGACGCAATATGAAGATAACAGAGATAGATCAGATAGTTAGTTAGATAATATATAACATTGTTTCCCAACAAGTATGCTTCCTGTTGTTGCAAAACTACAACTCCCAGCATGCGCGGATAGCCTTGGCTGGGAGTTGTAGTTTTATAACAGCTGGAAGCATACTTGTTGGGAAATACTCATATATAGAGATACGTGGGGTATATATGTAGATAGTAGATGGAATATACACGAACTAACAGCCAAAGGCATGCTGTGAGGCAGAGATTTTCAACAGCTGGAGGCACACTAGTGTGGAAACAATAATACAAGTATATCGAGATACATTTATTATATCTCTATATATTTCCTATGACGACATAGACGGCAATGCTTTTCTGAGGAGATTCTGCTGACAGAATGAACATGTAAAGACAGTATAGTATGAGGACAGGTCCTCTCTCCTATATAAGGACAGTATAATATGAGGACAGGTCCTCTCTCCTATGTAAGGACAGTATAGTATGGGGACAGGTCCTCTCTCCTATGTAAGGACAGTATAGTATGAGGACAGGTCCTCTCTCCTATGTAAGGACAGTATAGTATGAGGACAGGTCCTCTCTCCTATGTAAGGACAGTATAGTATGGGGACAGGTCCTCTCTCCTATATAAGGACAGTATAATATGAGGACAGGTCCTCTCTCCTATGTAAGGACAGTATAGTATGAGGACAGGTCCTCTCTCCTATGTAAGGACAGTATAGTATGGGGACAGGTCCTCTCTCCTATGTAAGGACAGTATAGTATGAGGACAGGTCCTCTCTCCTATGTAAGGACAGTATAGTATGAGGACAGGTCATCTCTCCTATATAAGGACAGTATAGTATGAGGACAGGTCCTCTCTCCTATGTAAGGACAGTATAGTATGAGGACAGGTCCTCTCTCCTATGTAAGGACAGTATAGTATGAGGACAGGTCCTCTCTCCTATGTAAGGACAGTATAGTATGAGGACAGGTCCTCTCTCCTATGTAAGGACAGTATAGTATGAGGACAGGTCCTCTCTCCTATATAAGGACAGTATAGTATGAGGACAGGTCCTCTCTCCTATGTAAGGACAGTATAGTATGAGGACAGGTCCTCTCTCCTATGTAAGGACAGTATAGTATGAGGACAGGTCCTCTCTCCTATGTAAGGACAGTATAGTATGAGGACAGGTCCTCTCTCCTATGTAAGGACAGTATAGTATGAGGACAGGTCCTCTCTCCTATGTAAGGGCAGTATAGTATGAGGACAGGTCCTCTCTCCTATGTAAGGACAGTATAATATGAGGACAGGTCCTCTCTCCTATGTAAGGACAGTATAGTATGAGGACAGGTCCTCTCTCCTATGTAAAGACAGTATAGTATGAGGACAGGTCCTCTCTCCTATGTAAGGACAGTATAGTATGAGGACAGGTCCTCTCTCCTATGTAAGGACAGTATAGTATGAGGACAGGTCCTCTCTCCTATGTAAGGACAGTATAGTATGAGGACAGGTCCTCTCTCCTATGTAAGGACAGTATAGTATGAGGACAGGTCCTCTCTCCTATGTAAGGACAGTATAGTATGAGGACAGGTCCTCTCTCATATGTAAGGACAGTACAGTATGAGGACAGGTCCTCTCTCCTATGTAAGGACAGTATAGTATGAGGACAGGTCCTCTCTCCTATATAAGGACAGTATAGTATGAGGACAGGTCCTCTCTCCTATGTAAGGACAGTATAGTATGAGGACAGGTCCTCTCTTCTATGTAAGGACAGTATAGTATGAGGACAGGTCCTCTCTTCTATGTAAGGACAGTATAGTATGAGGACAGGTCCTCTCTCCTATGTAAGGACAGTATAGTATGAGGACAGGTCCTCTCTCCTATGTAAGGACAGTATAGTATGAGGACAGGTCCAATCTCCTATGTAAGGACAGTATAGTATGAGGACAGGTCCTCTCTCCTATGTAAGGACAGTATAGTATGAGAACAGGTCCTCTCTCCTATATAAGGACAGTATAGTATGAGGACAGGTCCTCTCTCCTATATAAGGACAGTATAGTATGAGGACAGGTCCTCTCTCCTATGTAAGGACAGTATAGTATGAGGACAGGTCCTCTCTCCTTTGTAAGGACAGTATAGTATGAGGACAGGTCCCCTCTCCTATATAAGGACAGTATAGGATGAGGACAGTTCCTCTCTCCTGTGTAAGGACAGTATGGTATGAGGACAGGTCCTCTCTCCTATGTAAGGACAGTATAGTATGAGGACAGGTCCTCTCTCCTATGTAAGGACAGTATAGTATGAGGACAGGTCCTCTCTCCTATGTAAGGACAGTATAGTATGAGGACAGGTCCTCTCTCCTATATAAGGACAGTATAGGATGAGGACAGTTCCTCTCTCCTGTGTAAGGACAGTATGGTATGAGGACAGGTCCTCTCTCCTATGTAAGGACAGTATAGTATGAGGACAGGTCCTCTCTCCTATGTAAGGACAGTATAGTATGAGGACAGGTCCTCTCTCCTATATAAGGACAGTATAGTATAAGGACAGGTCCTCTCTCCTATGTAAGGACAGTATAGTATGGGGACAGGTCCTCTCTCCTATATAAGGACAGTATAATATGAGGACAGGTCCTCTCTCCTATATAAGGACAGTATAGTATGAGGACAGGTCCTCTCTCCTATGTAAGGACAGTATGGTATGAGGACAGGTCCTCTCTCCTATGTAAGGACAGTATAGTATGAGGACAGGTCCTCTCTCCTATGTAAGGACAGTATAGTATGAGGACAGGTCCTCTCTCCTATATAAGGACAGTATAGTATGAGGACAGGTCCTCTCTCCTATATAAGGACAGTATGGTATGAGGACAGGTCCTCTCTCCTATGTAAGGACAGTATAGTATGAGGACAGGTCCTCTCTCCTATGTAAGGACAGTATAGTATGAGGACAGGTCCTCTCTTTTATGTAAGGACAGTATAGTATGAGGACAGGTCCGCTCTCCTATGTAAGGACAGTATAGTATGAGGACAGGTCCGCTCTCCTATGTAAGGACAGTATAGTATGAGGACAGGTCCCCTCTCCTATATAAGGACAGTATAGTGTGAGGACAGGTAAAGAAAGAAGGGGTCCCGGCACTCATGTTTTTTGCGAATCTTATCGATTTATTCAGGCAGTTAGCATAGCATACTTTACAGACAGTACGCGTTGCGGCTCAGCAGCTTTTTCCAGTAGTGTGAGTAAGGAGGAACAATCGTGTACTTAATATTTGTTAATACTTGAGCAATTCCTGCCGAAGAATCTTGCAGAACAATGATTCACTTTCCCCTCTGTAAAAAATCTGTACAACTTTTTTAGTAGATACGGGAGACTTTCTAAAAGTGATATCGGAAGTGACAAATATAACAGTTGATACAATGCTAGTCACCATCGATGTTGTTAGTCTTTATACTGCCATTGAACATGATAGAGGTCACGAGGCAACTAAATGGATTTTAAATCATAGCGAATACTGTGATATACCAAAAAAAATACCAAGTATGATTCAACACACTGGTGTTACTATACCCAGTTGGTTGCAACACAAAGGGTCGTACAAGTGTGGCCATAACAAATGCACATGTTGCTGTATTATGCTTAACAGCAAGGAATTTAAGTCCACAAGTAATGGAGAAACATTTCAAATGGAAAGATACATTAACTGCAATACTACTTTTGTAGTTTATTGTATCACGTGTCGGGAGTGTAACATCCAGTATGTGGGGTGTACGACGGGTGCCCTCAAAGTGAGAGTTCGGAGGCATCTGTCGGACATCCCACATTTTAACTCCCGTCACATATCCATGGTCAGTAGACATTGTGCAGAATATCATGCAGGCTCCTTTCAGAGCCTATATGTCCAAGGCATTGAGAGGGTCACAGACCCGATACGAGGAGGGGATCATAGGAGGAAGCTTTTGGACCGAGAGGTCTATTGGATCCTCAAATTGGGTACTAGATTCCCGGCAGGTATGAACAGGAGGCAAGACACCATGTTATATTATTAGCCCCAGATAGGGTGTGGTGAGATTGTTGTGCCTTATTGCCTCCTGTTCACACTTGTCTCCTCCTAATAGTGTCAGTTAGCATTATACGGACCTCTTTTAGTTACAGGGTTTTCACTGGACTCAACAGTGCAAGACAGATATCTATATGTGTGCACTATCCATACTGAATTATTTTAGGTATGCATTTATTTGTCCATATTAAACATGCCCAGTGATTACCCCTAAGTTGACTATGTATAGTGGTTCCGATGATTACTCTGCACCTCATACAATATAAACATGATTTTTGCATTAGATTTCTATAGCTCTGGTCTGGTGCATGAGTATTATCATCGGATACTTTTCTCCAACATTGCTGTGAGAACGGCTCTCTCATTACTCACTAATATATGTGAGTATGATTTGAGACTCGTTCACACACACAAGTTTTTACTATATGTATATACCCCCCTTTTTCTTCTTTTGCCATTTTTTATTTTATACACATATTATTGGTTATGATATTTATTAATTTATGTTGGTATATCCACTTTATTATTTTTTATGGTGGGGGTATGATTAATATGTTTATAATTTTACTTGTTTTTCATTTAACTGTGCACTTATTATCATGTATATTTCACAGCAGATATTTCGCATCTGTATTTTCTTGATGATTATTTGTGTATTCATCACATTAACTTTTGTATTCAGTTTATTGGTGCGAGTTTTTCAATGTGAATTGTACAGTTAATCTGTGTCTGTATGGGAGGGGAGTGGCTCCACCCACACCACTCAGGTGTTTTCACCTGGTGGGGGGTGGGGCCCCTGTCCCCTTTATAGACCAGAAGGATCTTAATCTTACTTTGTACGACTAAGGCGAGAGAGTTTGCCGAAACGCGTCTCCTGTGAGCCACGTTTTGTGTCCGTGTGTTTATATGCAATAAACAGCTTCCTTGCGTTGGACCTGCAGTGCTGGATTCTTCTTTGCATTTAAGCCTGCTTCTGTACGTGTAGTCTACATGGTTCCATGCACTGAGACGGGGAGCGGTGAGCTGGACATCAGTGGAGTGTGTAGTAAAAAAGCTGGTATCTTTTTAATTAAGGGTGTTATTGTTTTCTCTAACAGGATCGGAAAAAGATTATCAATATATCATCAGAAGAGTTGGATATGACATGTAAATTCCAGATTGTTGACAATATGCTCATTTTCAAATACCCCCATGAAAAGGTTAGCGTAAGCTGGGGCCACTTTGGACCCCATAGCGGTCCCTTTCCGTTGATGATAAATCTCACCGTTATATAGAAAATAATTATTCTCCAAAATGAACTTTAGTCCTTTTAGTATGAACTCTCTGTGCAGCTGTGTGATTTCTGGGTCCGCTTCAAGAAATTCTTTGACGCACCTTAGCCCAATGTCATGGCTAATATTGGTGTATAAGGATGTCATGTCGCATGTGATAAAGAATATTCCTGGTTCCCACTTCACGGACAATAACACGTTCAAGAAACAAGCCAAAATTCTGTCCACCCTGTTTAAAGAGAAGAACTACCCTGAGCCCATCATAAGGGATGCATATAAAAAAGTAGAATGTAAAAGCCAGAAGGAATATCTAAAATCAGACAAAACTGCTAGTGGGGTGACCGACACCACTGTGAGGCAAAAACGTCACCACCTATTGTAATTCTGCCACATAAATTAAAAAGATTTTGGGCAGGCACTGGCATATATTGTGAAACGATGATCTACTCTGCAAGATGCTACCTAATGCACCATAGGTCACGTTCAGACGGGCACCAACACTGAAGAATATTCTCGACCCAAGCGTCATTAACCCCTTAAAGGGGTTCTCCAGTGCTTTGACATATTATCCCCTATCCAAAGGATAGGGGATAAGATGCCTGATCGCGGGAGTCCCGCCGCTGGGGACCCCCTTGATCTTGCAGGCGGCACCCCGTTTGTAATCAGTCCCTGGAGCGTGTTCGCTCCGGGTCTAATTACCGGCGACCACAGGGCCGGCGGCGTGTGACGTGACGTGGCGTTTGACAGCTTTTGACCCCTCCTGTAGGCTTGCATTGAGGGGCGGAGCGTGACGTCACACGCCGTCGGCCCTGTAGTCGCCGGTAATCAGACCTGGAGCGAACACGCTCCGGGGACTGATTACAAATGGGGTGCCGCGTGCAAGATCACGGGGGTCCCCAGCGGCGGGACTCCCGCGATCAGGCATCTTATCCTATATCCTTTGGATAGGGGATAAGATGTTTAAGCATCGGAGAACCCCTTTAAGGACCAGGCCAATTTTCACTGTAGGACCAGAGCATTTTTTGCACATCTGACCACTGTCACTTTAAGCATTAATAACTCTGGGATGCTTTTACCTTTCATTCTGATTCCGAGATTTTTTTTTCGTGACATATTCTACTTTATGTTAGTGGTAATTTTTTGTCGATACTTGCATCATTTCATGGTGAAAAATTCCAAAATTTGATGAAAAAAATGAAAATTTCGCATTTTTTTTTAACTTTGAAGCTCTCTGGTTGTAAGGAAAACAGACAATTCCAAATAAAGGATATATTGATTTACATATACAATATGTCTACTTTGTGTTTGCATCATAAAGTTGCCATGTTTTTACTTTTGGAAGACATCAGAGGGCTTCAAAGTATATAGCAGACATTTTCCAATTTTTCACAAAATTTTCAAAAGCAGAATTTTTCAGGGACCAGCTCAGTTTGAAGTGGATTTGAAGGGCCTTCATATTAGAAATACCCCACAAATGACCCCATTATAAAAACTGCACCCTCCCCCCCCCCCCCCCAAAGTATTCAAAATGGCATTCAGTAAGTGTGTTAACCCTTTAGGTGTTTCACAGGAATAGCAGCAAAGTGAAGGAGAAAATTCAAAATCTTCATTTTTTACACTTGCATGTTCTTGTAGACCCAGTTTTTGAATTTTTACAAGGGGTAAAAGGAGAGAAATCTTCCTAAAATTTGTAACCCAATTTCTCTCGAGTAAGGAAATACCTCATATGTGTATGTAAAGTGTTCGGCGGGCACAGTAGAGGGCTCAGAAGGGAAGGAGCGACAATGGGATTTTGGAGATTGAGTTTTTCTGAAATGGGTTTAGGGGGCATGTCCCATTTAGGAAGCCCCTATGGTGCCAGGACAGCAAAAAAAAAATGGCCTACTATTTGGGAACCTGCACCCCTCAAGGAACGTAACAAGGGGTCCGCTGAGCCTTAACACCCCACAGGTGTTTGATGACGTTTCGTTAAATTTGGATGTGTAAATGATTTTTTTTTTTTTCACTAAAATGCTGGTTTTCCACTAAATATTAAATTTTTACAAGCGGTAATAGGAGAAAATGCCCCCCAAAATTTGTAACCCCATCTCTTCTGAGTATGGAAATACCCCATGTGTGGGCGTCAAGTGCACTGCGGGCGCACTACAATGCTCAGAAGAGAAGGAGTCACATTTGGATTATGGAAAGCAAATTTTCCTGAAATGGTTTTTGGGGGGCATGTCCCATTTAGGAAGCCCCTATGGTGCCAGAACAGCAAAAAAAGAAAAAAAAGCACATGGCCTACTATTTTGGAAACTACACCCCTCAAGGAACGTAACAAGGGGTCTGCTGAGCCTTAACACCCTACAGGTGTTTGACGACTTTGGATATGTAAATGATTATTATTATTATTATTTTTTATTAAAATGCTGGTTTTTCCCCAAATTTTACATTTTTACAAGGGGTAATAGGAGAAAATGCCCCCCAAACTTTGTAACCCCATCTCTTCTGGGTATGGAAATTAGGGATCGACTGATTATCGGTTTAGCCGATATTATCGGCTGATAATCACGATTTTGGGCATTATGGGCATAGGCAATTATCTTGCCGATAAGCCGATAATGCCCCACCCCCACCGCGTCCGACCCCCCCCCCTCCAGACCCACCGCACCGCGTCGCACCCCCCACCGCACCGCCCTGGCCCCATTGCCTCCCCCATCCCCGGTTTTATAATTACCTATTCCCGGGCCCACTCTACTTCTGGCTCCTGCTGCGTCCTGCGTTATGCTGTGCACAATGACGAGTGACGTACGTGACGTGACGTCACAGTCAGTGCACACAGTGACAGCTCAGGTGGACACCACCGGAGCCAGATGTAAGTGGACCCCGGGCCCAGGTAATTATAAAATCGGGGATGGGGGGAGGCAATGAGGCTGGGGCGTTGTGGTGGGGGGTGTGGCGGTTGGGGGGGCGGTGCGGTGCAGCAGGTTGGGGGGGGCGGTCGCGGTGCAGTGGGTCGGGGGTGCGGCGGTGGGGGGAGCGGTGGCGGCGATAGGACTCGGGACCCCCGGACAGGCAGGGGGAGAGAAGCGGGTGGAGGCGGCGGTCTATGGCACCACAAAAGCCACTGCAGTGCATTGATTTAAAGCGCCCGCTTTAAATCAATGATCTGCAGTGGTGTCGCAGGCAGATAAATAGCCGATAAGTTATACCGGAATATCGGTAAAAGTTATCGGCTATCGGCCCTAACCTCCACCAATTATCGGTATCGGCCCTAAAAAGTCATGTCTGGGCGTAAACAGCTTGCACACTGGTCTAAGAGGAGCAGGTCGCATTCAGGGGCCTTGAGCTTCTGCGTTGCGGCCTATGGAGCCAGAACAGTAGGACCCCCCCTCAAGGGGCATTACATGGTGAAAATAACTGGGGTACACTAAGTAACTAAAATGGGGTACAGTGGTACATAAAATTATAAAACAGGTTATTTTCCCAGAATGATGACCCAGAGCATAGCCAAAACAAAAAAATATGCCTACCCCAAACCATATGCTCTGAATCATCATTCTGGGAATGTGATGTGTGTGGCCGTCCCTAACCTCAAATGCGCACCCCGCTCAGGTGGAGAGAGAGCACTGCACATTTGAGGCAACAAAAAAAAGTCCCTGATGATAGTGACTCAGTGACCCATGACCCAGAGAAAAAAATACCCCCAGAGGTCTTATCATTTTTTTTTCTTTTTTTAGATGAGTTTTTTGGGCAATTTAGTGGTTTTATGGGGTTAAAATTTGGAATGTACTCTGGACTTGGTACATTGGGGTCAAATTATGCCAAATTTTTATGAAAAGGGAAAATTTAGTTCTGCATGGAAGTGTGATACTCCCTGAAGCAGTTTTTAATGCAGAGGCCCGGATGATCGGGGCAAGTGTCACATTGAGTAGTGGTATCCTTCCGAATCCCAGTTCTGTTACACACACACGCATTTTTTCTGGGATCGTCCCTTCTTTCCAGTGTGGGGGACTTCACCTGGAAAGTGTTGGCCTGGGACGATCCTGGCACCTATAACTCCAGTTTCTTGGGAAGTCCGGCCTGCTCTTTCCCGGTCACCAAAGATCAGGACCTTTAGGACTACTTATTGGAACTGGAGGAATGTCCCTGTGTTGCCAGCGTACTGGGACAGTACAAAAGAGTTGTACATGGCAACCTGTACCAAGTAGACCGCAACTTTCTTGTACCATACCCGTGTTTTCCGCATGGCCATGTATGGCTTGAGGACTTGATCAGAAAGATCAACTCCCCCCATATAGCGATTGTAGTCCAGAATACAATCGAGCTTGAGGACCTGTGTGGTACCTCACACAGGGACGGGTGAGCTGCCGTTACCATGAATAGTGGTCAGCATAAGGACATCCCTCTTGTCCTTATACCTGACCAGCAACAGGTTTTCATGGGTAAGGGCACGGGACTCACCCTTGGGCATAGGTGTCTGTATCAAATTTAGAAGGAGGCCTCTCTGGTTTTTCTGCACGGTCCCACAAGCGAACGTGGATCTGGTGGCAAGGGATGTGAACAGAGGGATGCTGGTATAAAAGTTGTCCACGTACACGTGGTAACCCTTATCCAGCGAAGGGTGCACAAGCTCCCAAACGATTTTCCTGCTAACACCCAGAGTGGGGGAACAATCTGGGGGTTCGATACGGGAATCTCGTCCCTCATACACTCTAAACTTGTAAGTGTATTCGGAGGTACTCTCACAAAGTTTATAGAGCTTCACGCCATACCGCGTCCGCTTCGAGGGAAAATATACTGGCGGAAGATGAGTCTTCCCTTAAAACTGATAAGAGACTCATCAACCAAGAGGTCCCTGAGGGGTACGTAGGCCTCCAAAAATTTGGCCCCAAAGTGATCGATGACCGGCCTCACTTTGTAAAGCCGGACATAGGTGGGATTACCTCGGGGTGGACATGCCTCATTATCTGCATAATGGAGGCATTTCCAAATGGCCTCAAACCGCCTCCGTGAAATCACCATACTGTAAAGCGGGGTCTTGTATAGGATGTCCCCGCTCCAGTATTGCCTGACACTTGGCTTTTTGACCATGCCCATAAGCAGCAAGGGGCCCCAAAATGTCCTAATTTCTGCTGCATCAATGGCGTACCATTCATTGGGCCTGGCCTAAACAGAATCCGGGTGGTGGGCGATGAACTGCTGGGCGTACAGATTTGTCTGCTCTACCATGTGATTGACAAAACTGTCACTGAAAAAATGTACTGAAATAGTCAATTTCAGTGAATCCAGAATTGTCAATCCGGATTCCGGAGTCGCCAACAAACTCCGGAATCCGTGGCTGATAAGCCTCTGGGGGTCTCCAGACAGGTTCACCAGAAGGGGGCTCCGGTAAACTTGTCTGGGGGGTCGGACTCCTAGTACCAGCGGCATTGTCGCTCGTACTAGTGCCGGCCTCTGGGCCACTTTCATGGGGGGTTGGTGGCCCCTCCTTGCGGCATCTCCACCGCCGTACAGGTGACTCATCATCAGTACTAGATGATGAGGAGGACGATGAAGAACACAGGAATGTAGGATCTTCATCGTCCTCACTGACAGATTCGGAGTCGGAGGCAAGAAAAGCGTATGCCTCCAATGCCTGGCGAGCCATCTCCTTTTTTCTGGGGTGGGGTGGGTGTGTTGGGTGTTGAGTATGTAGTGTGTGTGATTGGTGTAACTGTATGGAGGGGGGAAAAAGCGCTGCGGCCCAAAAAAATAAAA